>NC_045446.1:44709822-44811605 GCF_002776525.5 Piliocolobus tephrosceles
TTTCTTTCTTTCTTTCTTTCTTTCTTTCTTTCTTTCTTTCTTTTTTTGAGATTGAGTCTTGCTCTGTCACCCAGGCTGGAGTGCAGTGGCATGATCTTGACTCACTGCAACCTCTGCCTCCCAGGTTCAAGTGATTCTCCTGCCTCCACTTCTCAGGTAACTGGGACTACAGGTGCATGCCACCATGCCAGGGTAATTTTTTGTATGTTTAGTAGATATGGGGTTTCACTGTGTTAGCCAGGATTGTCTGGATCTCCTGACCTTGTGATCCACCTGCCTCGGCCTCCCAAAGTGTTGGGATTACAGACATGAGCCACTGTGCCTGGTCCTCTTTTGCTGTATTTTTAGTCTCTAGAAACATGCCTGGAACATAGTAGGTGTTTACAACTATGAATATCTCCCTCCCTCCATTTCTGTCCCCCTCTAATACAGCTCCATGCTGCAGCCAGAGGAATCTGCTTACAACACAAATTTTAAATTTTATAATGCTCCTCTGTCACTCAAGAACTGCCAGTGGACCCCCCTGCTGCCCACAAGGGAAAGCTACTATGTGACATGGAAGTCCTTTTGTGGTCTGGTTGTACGTAACCTCGGCCCTCTCTGTTGCCATCAGTTAACCCTCTGCCCCTGGAGCAGAAATATGTCATTGCTCCCTGAGTAATTATCCTTTGCTCATGCTGGTCCCTCAACTTGGAATTCCCTTCCTCCCTTTCTCTATATGTCAGACTCTCACTGTAGTGGGTTGAATGGTGGCCCCCTAAATGATATGTCCACTTGGAATCCATAAAAACGAACACGTTTGGAAAAAGGATCTTTGCAGGTGTAAAGTTAATGATCATGAGATGAGATTATCCTGGATTAGGGTGGCCCCTAAATCCAATAACAAATATCCTCAGAAGAGAAGAGAAGAGAAGGGGAGAAGACAGAGAGGAGGGGAGCAGGCGAAGACAGGCAGAGATTGGAATGATGCTGCCACAGCCACGAGACACCTGGAGCCACCAGAGCTGGAAGAGGCAAGGAAGGACTTTCCTCTAGAGTCTGCCAAGAAAGCATGGCTCTGCACACGCCTTGATTTTTTAGATTTCTGGCCTCCAGAACTGTGAGAGAATAAATTTCTCTTGTCTTAAGTCACCATGTTTGTGGTAACCTGTTATTAGCCCCAGGAAACTAATATACTCTCCCTTCAAGACTTGCAGAGAAGCGGCGGGGTGTGGTGGCTCATGCCTGTCATCCTAGCACTTTGGGAGGCTGAAGCAGGCAGATCACAAGGTCAGGAGCTTGAGACCAGCCTGGCCAACATAGTGAAACCCCATCTCTACCAAAAATACAAAAATTAACTGGGCATGGTGGCGCGCACCTGTAGTCCCAGCTACTCGGGAGGCTGAGGCAGGAAAATCTCTTGAACCCAGGAGGCAGAGGTTGTAGTGAGCTGAGTTCACGCCACTGCATTCCAGCTTAGGGAACAGAATGAGACTCCATCTCAAAAAAAAAAAAAAAGAAAAAAAAAAGAACTTGTAGAGATGCACTCATTTCCTCCCACCCCCACTGGGGGATCGTGCATCCTTTTCATACTTGACGTCCCTGATTTCCTGGCCAAAGCTGATTGGACTGGGGATGAACGCTCAGCCCAAGCTGGGCCAATCACAGGGATTGGATCCTGGGACAACAGGACCATGGGGCACTGATGGGGCAGGTCATCTAGGTTCACAGCTGGGCAGTGTAGGATTATGTGCAGAAAGGAAGCCGTGCAGAGAGGAGCAGGACAGACAGTGGAAGCTCTGATGATTCTCTAGTTCCTGGAGGAGAAGTTCCCGCTCTTTGTTTCTACAAGGTTCCCACTCCCACTTTTCCATGGCCTGGCTTGAGCAACTTTCTCTTCCTTGCAACCAAATCATCCCTAATCTAAAAACCAAGCTTTAGTGTCACTTCATCTTTGACCCCATCGCATGGAGAGAGAGGATCCTAGTCTCTGGGCACCTCAGCTCTGTGTCCCCACCAAGATTCACTGTCACTGATAGCAATGTTTGCATGCCAGTTTTCCCCCAAACTGAGCTCTTCAACCATGGATCAATCTTGTTCTGCCTGTTCCCATTTCCCCATTACCAGATGGGGTACCATGTCTGGGACCACAATGGATAAATAAATGAATAAAGGAAAAAATGCCACTCAGTTTTGCCCACAAGAAACTTATGGTCAGGGTAGGAAGCCCAGACTGACACATATACCCAAGAGCACCATCCAAGAAGGAAAAGTAGAGGGCTGCTCTGAGTCCAGGAGGGGAGGCCGGAGGGCTAGTGTGGAGGCAAGGAAAGGGGAAATTGTAGAAGTGGTAGTGTGGGAGATGATCACTGGACCAGGCACAAGGCATGGTGGAGCAGGGAGGATGTTCCAAGTAGGGTGTAGGGACGGTAGGGAGGAGGAAGCAGCAGCAATCGGGGCATGTGACAGAGATAGGGCCTGACTTTGAGCAGAAGTTTGCAGGCAGGAGCTCTGAAGGAAGGGATCACTGGGCCAGTCCTGGGGCTTTGGATAACTCATCTACCTAGCTGACACCCAGTCAGACACTGTGCCCAGTGCCAGGTGTGCGGAGATGACAGCAGAATTCAAAGACCAGGCTGAAGCTCTTGAGAGAACAAGACTGTATCTGCTGTTCCAAGGAGCAGAACTAGTAACACAAGCAAAGCTTCTGTGGAGCACTTTACAGTTTAGAAAGTGCTTTCTCATGTATTAATGATTACAAAATCACTTGGTATAGTAGAAAAAGTGATGCTGCCACAGAAAGCCTGAGTTAAGATCTTGCCTCTACCATTTGGTAGCTACAAAACCTTCAGCTAAGAACCTCCTTGAGCTTCAATTCCTTCATCTGTAGGACAACACCAGCTAGTGTTCATTGAATACCTAGTATATGCCTACTGTTATAATTGCTTTTACGTGTATTAACTTATTTGATCTTCAAAAACAATCCTACAAAGTAGCTACTATTGTTATCTCCATTTTGCAGGTATGGAAGTTGAGGCTCAAGAAAGCTAAGAAAACTGCCCAAGTCACACAACTACTCAGCAGAAGAGGTGAGATTTGAATCCAGTTATTCTTGCTCCAGAGTCCATGTTCTTAGCCACAATGCTGTACTGTAGATGATGACAGCAGCCCCTATTCAAAAGTTTTGGGGGATCAATAAGATTAATACACATGTAACTGGCTAGAGGTTATAGGTAAATATTGGCAACTGTTATAATTTTGTCCAGCGCACACAATGTTAGAGCAGTTGGTTGCTTTAGCAGATGCTGTTGACATCCTGTCATATTCCCTTGGTTTAGCCTGGAGGTCATCCACAGACAGTGGGCATGTCCCTCTGCCTAGGGACATCCTGTCTCTGAGAGATTCTTGTACATCAAACAGGGCAGGCCAGAAGTGCTGGGGTTCTCACATCCCAGGAGAAAACCACACCGAGTGAGGCAGATGAGTTGGTGCATAAACACCCCAGCTTCTTTGTTCCTCCATGGGACAATTCTGAGGTAGGTCCAACATAGTCCTTCAGAGGCCCCCTGTGGGACTGAGCCCAGCTGCCCATTACAGTAACCCACCCATTAGCACACCTTTTACTGACTTTCTTCTCGCTGTCTCACTCCCCACTCCTTCACAGTGCTTCCTGGAATTGCTTCCCAAATAAACTACTTGCACTGAAATCCTTACCTCAGAGTCTATGTTGGAGGATCCAAACTAAGACAGGGATGCAATTTAGTTTGGAGAGAGAGAAAAGGAAGGGATATACCCATTGAGGCTTGAGATTTTTCTGGGCAGATACTGCCAGAAGAGCATCAGCCCTTATAGTGAAGGGAAACGTTCCCAGTAACTAGAAAAATGGATCAGTCTCTCTCGTGCTGTTTCTCAAACAGAATAGTCCCTTCACCCGCATTTCACCTGACACTTCAAAAAGATTGGCCATCAAGAGATTCTGGCAAGAACGCTGATGCCTCTGGAGTAGATTACAAGAGCATTCCTTGAAACCCTAGGATGTGAGCATAAAATAAACACAAATAAGCTCTGCTTGTCTAAATAAACCGAGGTACAGTTTGATGAGGCAGTTTTCTTTTTCTCCCTACCCCTTCCACACTTCTCTCCTCAAAGGCCAGGCTTGTTTGCTTACTTATTTAATACCGAACCCTTTGTACCTTCAAAGAATGCCTTTGTGTCTGAGATGAAGTGGAGCATTTCTGCCTGCTGGACACAATTTTCCAAATGAACCTCCAAACACAGAGTAGCCCAGATTATTAACAATAAGACAACCTCGCAGTTTGGCCGAATGGATGAAACGAACAGGAGGTAAGCAGGAAAACATGAGAAAGGATGGATTTTCAGCAGGTTTTTCCAGCCAAGCCATTTGCAATTCCACTGCAAAGGATTCTCAGGGGGGAAAGAAACCAAAGAACATGGTGAGAAAAAAAGCAAACTACTGGCTCAGCAGTGCGACATCTTCCCTTGACAAGTTGGTCGTGAGGAAAGAGGGACAGGACACATTGAAAAGGACCAAGGCTGGCCAGTATGATGGCACAGAGGGCTTTGTCACCTCTAAATGTGGGTGGCCTGGGCCACAGTCCTAGGCTGGGCTCAGAAGTGCCCCTGCCATTTCATCCATCATGGAAACTGCACAAACACTAAGAACAGAGCATTTGGCCGGACCCAGACATTTCAAATGAAGAGAAGCTTTCAGAGAACACAGTTGGAACCAAAAATCAACACAAGAATCACCAAACACACACACACACACACACACACGGGCCATAAAAGAATGTATTATGCAGAGCCAACTAAAAAAAATCACAGGGGATATATGCATTGTGAAGTATCCCGTTCTCTAATGGGTCAAGTCCTTCCCATAAGAGGCTGGTCAGAAGCTTGGCAGTGGAGTCAAACTCCTTGGGAAGGAATCTCCCTAGCTCTGCCACATATGGACTGGGTGACCTCGGGCAAATTCCTTAATCTTTCTGTGTGCTTCCGTTTCCTCATCTGCAAAAGAGGGCCGATCATAATAATTATACTAACCTCAGAGCATTTTCTGTGAGGATTAAATGAATAAATACATATACCTCACCTAGAAGAGGGTCTGGCATGCCCAACACACGTTAGCTCTGATCACTACATAACTTCAGCAGACAATAACTCATCAGCATTACAATAGCTTCCCAGGTACAATAGGATAAAAGTTAAAAACACAAAGCAGCATAAAAGCAGGTCAGACTGAAAGAGAATTCCCTGAAGCTAGGAGACTATCTCACTTCAAACAAAGCTCAGTGACCATCTTACCTGTGTACAGTTTCCTCGGCTCACGGACGGCTGTTCGCTGTGGGTGCCACAGGTGCAGCGCAAGCTCTGAAGACCCCCTGACACCCCCAGGTTCTCTTTGACATGCTAGAAAGGTCTATTGGACTGCAGATCGGAAGTGCGGCTGAGGCTGGGGCACTGCCCTTGCGGAAGAGACGGCACACCCCCTCCCCTCTCCCCGCTCCTGAAAGCTGCTCTTCCATTTGGCTGTGCCTGTCACTGTCGGGGGCGGTGGCATCTGCCTCTGAGCTGGTCAGTGGCTGGGGCCTGGCCCCCAGGGCAGCGGAAGGGCATGCCATTGGCATGGTTCATAACTGGAGGCCAGCTCCCCTGTGGTCTCTCTGTGCAGAGAATGCTACGTCCCAGACCCACCTGCCCTTGAGAGCAGGGCCCCATCCCTGTCCTTAGCTCAAGACAGGGGCCCACGATTTTCTTTATAGAGGTGAGAAATGGCCACGGCCATTCCTCCACTCATCTCAGGCAAACACACGCACCCCAGTGAAACTTGCAGTTCTGTGCAGACATTCCTCATGCATCCCCAATCCTCCCCACCTCCTCCAGCTAAAATTGCCCACTTGTTTAGACTTCCGCAGCTCGGGAATGAAGCTGGAATTAAAACAGAGACAAAGGTCCACCATCAGTAATTATTTCTGAAGTAACAAGAAACTAATTGGGACTTACTGTTATTAAAAACCTATACAGCAGGCAGCAATTAAACTGCAGCTAACGAGAATTTCTGTACCAGGCTCTGCAGCCACCACATGGCTATTCTCCTCGTCCTGGGTGGAGGGGTCTCTTGTTGGAGGAAATAAATGGCTTCTTCATAGCCCTCCAAGAGATATTAGTCATATTGGAGATTTCTGCCCCAGGGAAGTCAGTGAGATGGGGCAGTGGGGCAAGACAAGGCACAAGTATGAGAAGCCCAGGAACACATGGAGGTTTCTAGATTGGCTGCTATTATCCTTTGGATGGTGACATCATGCCTCTGGGAAATGGCTGCGGGATACTGTCAAGTCAGTAGGAAAACAGCTGAATCGACTCTTTCATACATAGATTTATTGAGCACTTCTTACGTGTTAGGAGCTCCGGGAGATGCATTTATATACATTATTTCGTTTACTCTTCCTAACAGCCTGAGGAAGGAAGTACCACTAGGCACTGTTTTACAGATGAGGAAACTTGGCTCAGAGAGACAAAGTCACCTATGGAAACTCACCTGACGGCTGAGCAGAGTGAAGCCAGAGGTGGATCCAGAAGGAAGGAAACACTTGGAGTCACATTCTCGTACGCAACACAGCAAAGAGAGGCAGTCGCTGGAGTCAGTGGGGCCAGCTAGGTGTGGCCATCTTCTAACCTCCTGATGAGCTTGTTTAGCTACCAAAACATTCTGTGCCTCTGTTCCTGCATCTGTAGAGTGGGGATAGTTATACCTACCTACTGGGTTTGCTGTAAAGACGAACAGCCTGCAGGTGAAGCGTTTAGCCCAGGGCTTGGTGCATGGTAAAAACTCAGTAAAGGCCAGTTGTTATTCTAGGTGCTCTACAGACGCTCTCGGAAGTAGTGCTATCATTTGCTGAAACTCATTGTCTGAGGATGACAGAGGTTTTATAATAATGAAAGCTGTGGAAGTCTCAGCAAACAGTGTGTCTGCCTGTGTCCCTTGGGAAGGGGGCAGACAAACCCAGAGAGCTGGTTCTGCTCTGAGGCCACTGCCCTGGTGTCCGGGGCAGTGGGAGGCTGGCCAAGCTCCCAGACAGCCTGTCTCGGGCCTGGAGCACAGAGCCGTTGCCTCACCAGCTTGTAATGAACTGCGTCTCCATCCTGATTAGGGGAACAATCCTCACACAGAGAGACTCAGGGGAAGGAAATGACAATGTTGTGGGGACAGGGTATAACCTCACCTCCCAAGGAGGAGCTGGCTTCTGGGGAGCCAGTGAATTGAAGGTCATAGCCTAAGATGGTGTCCATCCCCAGGGAGGAGGCTGAGCAGATTCCACTGGGGTAAGTCTAGGATTTAAGAAACGTGCTAGGTCCAGCCAGGCCTCTGTATGCAAGCCTAGAAGATAGCAGCTCATAGGCTCTGGTTTGCCAAAAAGGGCACACAAGGAAACCAACCTTCCCTGGGCACCTACCCCATATCATTCTCCATGCCAGCCTTATGACATCAACATTGTCCTATAAAATAGAATTTTAGAGCACTGTCTTTTCCAAAACCATGGGTTGCAGCCCATTACTGGGTTATGAAAACAATTTAGTGGGTGACTAACACCATTTTTAAAATAACGTGATTTAAAAAAAAAAAAAAAAAAACAGAAAATTTCAGAGTGTATTGCACGTGGTACAGATGAGTATTGTTTTAGGAATCTTTAATTTATTTAGTGTATGTGTGTGTGTGTTTGGGAGCTGAATTGTGATGTAAAATATATTTTTTACTGAGAATTATGGTCAAAACTTCTCGAAAGAATGCAGGCTCCAGCCAGTCATGGTGGCTCATGCCTGTAATCCCAGCACTTTGGGAGACCAAGGCAGGGGGATTGCTTGAGTCCAGGTGTTTGAGACCAGCCTGGGCAACATAGTGAGACCCCATCACTAAAAAAAAATTTTTTTTTTTTTAAATTAGCCGTCATGCTGGTGTGTGTCTGTGGTCCCAGCTACTCGGGAGGCTCTGCGGTGGGAGAATCACTTAAACTCGGGTGGTTGAGTCTACGGTGAGTCATGATCGTGCCATTGCACTCCAGCCTGGGCAACAGAGTGAGATCCTATCTCAAAAAAAATAAAAAATAAAAAAAGAATGCAGGCTCTGAAATCAGACTGACTGGAGAACCTTGGTCAAGTTGTAAAACCCCTCTGTGTCTCAGTTTCTTCATCTATAAAATGGGGATAATAACAGAACATTTCATAGTGTTGTTACACGAAGTAAATGAGTTAATATTATAAAGTGCTTAAAGTGGTGTAGCAGACACCAGTAGCATTGATCAATTTCCCCTCAGCCAACGCCAAAGCCCCATACAGATAGTTCAGTTCCTTGTATGTGCCAATGCCTTCCTGAGTCTTTCTCCTGAGGATGCTTCCTCATCACGGTTATAGGCTTAGCCCAAGCACAGGGCAGGTCAAAGGTGTGGTGGAATGAATGCCCCAGGAGTGACCCTCCACGAATGAGGACTGGAAGATGGTGGATAAACACCACAGTGGAGATTCTGAGGTGCATTTCTCAGTCTCTAAGAGGGTGCCCAGTGGGACTGAGCCCCCACTGCCCACCAAAATGACTCCTCCCCATCTCACTTCCCTGCTCTCTCACATTGCTTCCTGGGATCCCCTCCCATATAAACTTGCACCTAAGTCCTTGTCTTGGTGTCTAATCCTAATTTTGATGAACTTCAGCAGATTCTGACACAAAGTAAGTGCTTGATAGATGTTAGTTATTATTAATCATGTTCATCTTGAGAGAGGATCTACGCAAGTGCTTTATGTGCAATATCTCATTTAATCCTCACACCAAGCCCATAAAGTAGAAACTGTGATTGTCCCTGTTTTTCAGATACGAAAACAGGCTTAGAAAAGTTAAGCACACTGCTCAGGTTTACATGGTTAGACAGGAAAGAGTTCCACTCTGAACCCATGAGTGTTACCAACACCCCTGTTCTCCTCCTCTCCTCTCTATTTAATCTATACAATCACTCTGCCAGCTAGCTGCTGTTGTCACTCCTGTTTTACAGATATGGAGATAGAAAGCCCAGAGAAACGACTTGCACTCAATTCCCACACTATTCACTACCATGCTGGGACCAACACCTGGTATCCTGACTCCTGTTCCTGTGCTTTCCATGACAGTAGCAGCAGCCTGCTTCCATGTGCCCTGGAAAGAGAAGGCACGCGAGAAATCCCTTCTAAAAAAAAAAAAAAAAAAAAAAAAAAAAAGGCCCTGAAGTAGAAACCAGCCAGCTACCATCAAACCTTGCAGCACAGGAGAAAGGTAGGATGCAGTTGAAAAGAGACACAATTTTCACAGGCTTAGTGAAACTTACAGAAACTTAAATGAAACAGACAGATAGCAATCTGTTCTAGTGCTTGTGCCTCAACTCCTCAACCTGTTAAATGGGCTGATGGCCTGGTATAAAGTCCCTCTACTCATTGCTGGCCTTCACTTTCAGCTCCTCTTCCTTATCTCCAACAGCCTCACCGTTCCACCAAGGTACCTCGAGGTGCTATACCTTTGGTCTGAGCTCCATCTGCATGAAACTCACTGTGATGTGTCCCTGGAAACCTGCTGTGTGCCACACACAGTGCTAACCTCTCAGTGCCCCAACTTCCTCATCTATTAAATTGGGATAATCCTAGTATCTTCTTCATGAGTTGTTATGAGGATTAATTGAACTAATTGTACAAATCCCATAGCTGGCAAAGGACCCATATCTAGCATATATAAAGAACACTCAGAACTCCACATTAAAAAACAAACAATCCAGCCAGAAGATGGGTAAATGACATGTAGAGACATTTTACTGAAAAGAATATACAGATGGCCAATAAGCAGTGAAAAGATGTTCAACATCACTAGCTATTAGGGAGATGAAAAGTCAGACCATGATAAGATGTCACTGCATACCTTTTAGAACAGATAAAATTAAAATAGTGGCAACACCAAATTCCAGCAAAGATGTAGAGACACTGAATCACTCATACATTGCTGGTGGGAATGTAAAATGGTACAGCCACTCTCGGAAACAGTTCGACTTCCTTCTTAAAACACTAAACATATACTAACCATGTAACTCAACAGTGGCACCCCCAAGCATTTATCCTGGTGAGATGAAGACTTATATTCAAATAAAAATCTATACACAAATATTTATAGCTGCTTTATATGTCAAAGCCAAAAACTGGAAACAACCCAGATACTTTTCCTGGTTAAACCATGGTCTGTCAGTCATGTATCAGTGGTATATCAGTGTATATCAGTGGTATATTGGTGGCATATCCACGGAACAGAACTCACCAGGGACAGAGGAATGAACTATAGACAGACAACCTGAATGGATCTCAAAGCCAATCTTAAAAAGTCACATACTTTACCATTCCACTTAGATAACATTGTTGAAATGACAACATTTTGCAGAGAGAAAACATATTAATAGTTGGTTGTCAGGGGCTGGGGGTGGCGGAAAGGAGAGGGGTGGATATGACTCTGAAGGGGCTGAACAAGGGAGATCTTTGTGGAGATGGGAGAGTTCTGTATCTTGATTTTGGTGGTGATTGTGTAAGATTCTCACAAATTTACACAAGTGAGAAAAGGACACAGAACAATACTCACACAGTCAGTTGCCTGGTTCTGAAACTGTACTATAGTTATGTAACGTGTAAACATTGGAGAAAACCAGGTGAAAGGGATCTCTCAGTTCTATCTTTACGTGGGATCGCTCAGTACCATGTTCGCAACTTCCTGCAAATCTATCATTATTTCAAAATTTTAAAAAATGTTTCAAATGACCTACTTGTAAAGAGCAGAGCAGTGGCTAAATGAGCACTTAGTCAATATCAGCTCTCATTACTATTATTTTATTTTCATTATTACTTCATACAAGTCATCTTAGTTAATGCCCACAATAAACTTGTTATCACAAGTTTTTAAAAAAATGCCTATTTTACAGGTGGAAATAGTGAAACTCAGACATATTAGATAGTCTAAGTTTGTATACCCAGAAAGATCTAGGAATTAAAAAGGCCAAGTTCATGGACTTCCCCCAAACATTCAAGTATGAAGACCAGTAAGATAAAAATCTTTGCCCACATCAAGCTTTATAACATAGTGGGAGCAATGACAAAAACATAATTCATATTCAAGTGGAATGTCACATACTGTGTAAGTTCTATGGAAGGACAGGAAATGGAGGAATAAAAAATTCTGAGGTGATCTAGGGAGGCTTCCTAGAGGAGGTGGCATTTGGAATTGTTTTGAGGATTGAGTAGGAGCTTAGTAGGTGTGAGAGAAGGCAGTGATGCAGGAAAGGGTATTCCAGGCAAAGAGAACCTGATCATTAAGCAGCGGGAGTGCTTAGAGAACAGTGACAAGGCCAAGGTAGCTGAAGCAGCTGGCATGTGACCAGAGGAAGATGCAGATGAACGACAAGCAGAAGATAGTCAATGAAGATGGCACTGAATGAGCAACAAATCAATATTGAATCAATCAAAGGGATGAATATGGGCACCTCTATGTGGCCTACTTCAAGCTAGATTCAATGACGATCCAAACATATGTGGATGCTGGCCATGCAGATGCTATTCTGGGAGGGAAGATCAATAAGTGTGATAGGGGTCAGGACTTAACTGTGGATTGGGCTTGTTTCCTCAGCTTTCGCTCATTGTGGCCTCCATAGCCTGCCTTGGAAGCTGAATGGCCAATGTCTAAAGCGCATGTGCAATTCTAACAGTGTACACAACAAGCAGCCAGCCTTCTGTATATGCTGAAAAGCCAGGCAGAACTCTGCAGTGGGTCTTGGGGTCCCAGGAAGCAAAGAGATCTTCCATTTCAGGACCTCCAGATGAAGTTTCTCAGGGTCCTCCCAAGACTCAGCCCTAGTAGATCCTGAAGGCAAACCCCTACTTTTTGTGGGTTATAGGGTCCTACAGTGGTTGTTCTGGACGTTGGAATTTTATCTTTCAAGTCCTGATCCCTATCACACTTACACTAATTTATCTTTCCCCCTAGACAATAACATCCGCATGGTCAGGATCTACATCTGTTTGGGTCATCATTGAATCCAGCTTGAAGCAGGCCACATAGGGGTGCCCATACTCAGTTCCCTTTGATAGATCCAATAATGATTTTTTGGTCATCTGCTATTCTCAGATTAGAGGTGAGGAAATAAGACAGTTCCTAAGTAGAGAAGAGACACCCATGGCACACTGCACACAGGGCAACGACAGCGCCTGACCATCTTGAGAAAAAAGAATGAGAAACTATCCTGAACTGTGATGAAAGAAGGCAGTCACATCTGCATAGCTTATCCTAACAACTGTGAAGGTGATGCCCCATTCTCAAGGAGAATAGGCACTGTTGATCATGCCATCCCGAGATTGTTAATGCGGCTACATTGAGAAACAAGTTATGTTTCCATCACAGCAAACACATCACACTGGTGACAATGAGACCTGTAACATTTCTGCTAAAGTCATGAGTGAAAATGGGATGCAACACAACTTCAACATTAGAAAAATATTAAAGAATAATACATTTGTGCTCATTAGCCAAAATAGCAATATGCTTTCCACAATTCAACTGCTAGGGCCCTAAAGTGAATTATTTGAAGAACCAGACCCTAAAGATTCTGGGTAGGAAGTTTTTAAAGTATTTCATCAGTATGTCTGTATTCAAGTGGAGATAAAACAAGCCCAACTAAGATGGACAGAATGACTGTGGATTAAGCATGAATCTCTAGAAAGGCCTATCTTGAAGATAAATCTTGACTCAAGATTTGGAAGAACTAAGGTGACCCTGATGGACAGTGGAATGAATCACATGTAAAATTCCTTAAATAAAAATGTATTGACTTAAAGTAAAAACCATAATGGTGGTATTTGGTTGTTTGTGGGTTTTTGCAGTCAGGATTGTTGCTCAAATACCTTCCTCACCTCTCCATATCCGCCTTGGTTTGCCTTTATCACACTGTCCCCCAGGGCCTGGTTCAGTTGATGCTTTTGGAAAATGGATTTTGAGCTATCAAAGAAAGCTCTTCCAGATGTAAACTCAAGCGTCTGAAGCAAGAATTGGATTAAAAGGAGCAACTGAAAAGGACCTCAGAGATCCTCTGGGATAATTGCTTTCAGTCTGGGTTTCCTGGAGCTTAAAGATTCTGCAGAGGTGCCTGGGGTGCGAGGAGCTGGGAGGCAGACCTGGGTAAGGGGGATGCTAAAGTGGCAAGGCTCAGGCTCTCCACCTTCCAACCAGAAGAGCTCAATGTGACCTTTTTCACCCACTGAAGTTCCAAATACGTTAGGAGAAAGGTTCTAAGGTTTAAGGTTTAAAACCCACTAAGCTAGTCCAACACCATCATCATATTATAATTTTAAAAATAGCTGATTTTGAGTGTTTAGTGTGTGCCAGGCACCGCTATAAATGCTTCACATGCATTACCTCATCTAACACTCGCAGCAACTCTAAAAGGTAGGTACTATTATTATCTCAGTTTTACAGAGGAGAAAACGTCGGCACAGTGGTTAAGTACTTCTTTGACCAATGCTTGCAGATCACAAGTGAGGAAGCCTAGCTTGGGACCCACACACCTGGTTCCTGAGCCTGCACAATTCACCACTGCGTGAGACTGAGACTGACGAAATTGAGGCACAGAGAGAGGCAGGAACTTGCCCCAGGCCCTACGGTGAGCTCAGGGCTGAGCCTAGGCTGGAATCCCGCCTCCTGAGCCCTCTCGCATGCTTCTTCCTCCTGACATTCCCCTTCCCTCTCTCCTTCTCTACCCTACAGTGTGCCTTCTCGAACCAACTTACAGGTGGTTTTAAATAGACCATCCCTTGGTTATCAAGCATCTGTGCTCCCACACTGGGAGCAGCTGAAGGAGATGGAGCTGTGATGGCTGATCGGCTTCTGGGCCCCCGTTCTGAAAGCTGCTGTGGCTGTCTCTTGGCCGGAGCCTCACTTCCCAATGGCTGCTCTAGATACGTAGAGGCCCTTTGCCATTTGCACGCTGTCTGTCTGTCTGTCTATCCAGGCTCACCTACACATGCTCTTGCTATTGTGGATATGGATATGCCCTGTTCCTTTGACCATGCCATTCCCACTGCTGGGAATCCCTTTCCTGTTTTGTCAGCCTGGCATACTCCTCCTCAAATGTCCTTTTTCCAGGGCCCTGACCTTCCTGACCTCCCTTCCAAGACAGAATCAACCACACCTTCCCCAGCTCTCCCCACATCACAGCACAGATCACTCTGTATTGTAACCACTGATTGAATTTATTTCTTTGATTAAAAATCATGTAGGTGGTCCCATTTTTCCTTTGGTAAAATCAGGATAGCTCCTACAATCTGCCTCTGCTTAAGGTGGGAGATTTTTTTTGTTTGGTTGGTAGGTTGTTTTTTTGTTTGCTTTTTTGTCTTCCTAAAATTCTGTCATTAAACTGATAAACTGTTTTGTAACCAATATCATCTTAGGATCCAAGAAATAGAGGACTTCTCTGTCTCTTTCTAGACTGTGAGCTCACCTGGGTTGAGGGCCATGATTCAATGTCTCTGGACCCCCAGCAGCCAGCACAGAGGAGGCACAGAGGAAGCACCAGGTATGGTGAGTCATGGTGCTCTGGGACTGGACGGTGCCCTCTGTGCCCAGATCTCTATGGGAGGCATCCCAGAGGCCTAGGAGAGTCCCAGCCATCTACCTATTGCCCATTGGGTTCATGAAACTATCTTATGATATATGGAAAGAAACGTGGGCAAGGACAGCAGGCTTCTTTTTCCCCCTCTAACCTGGCACAAATGAGGCTGACCAAGCCCAGCAAGATTCCAAACCACATCACATCCCATGCTCTGGCTCCTTTCTTTTTTCTTAGAGGTAGCTACAATCGTTGGCTAGTTCCTAGCAGTTAGCTCTCTTAAATTCTCTATTTGTAAGAGAATTTTCCAGCAGAACTTCCACCATTTTCTATCCTTTTTCATTCTGCCTCCAATGACCTCCTAGGCCCTCCAACCTATGTCTCCAATGGTAGTTGTGTACCACTTCTTCTCTTTGAACCTCAGCCGTATACATATGAGGATCTTAGACTTGATAGTGTCTAGCAGGTTACACAGGACTTTGCTTATCATTTTCCTTTTCTCTGTCTATGGCAGACATTACTAATCAATCACAGCATGCTTGCCTTCAGAATTCATCTCCAGGAAGCCACTGCCAAGTGGGTTTGCTCATGAACTGGGTCATTTTTGCAGCTCTGGGCCTAGATGCCCTCTAAGGGAACCTCTAATCAGAGATCCTTGGGCAAAACACCCATATACCAGATTGTTTGGGATACTCCCAAATTTATATAATTTTAAATTTCTCTTTAATAAAAGCAATTTGTAAAATGGATGAGAAATTCAGGATTTTGTGGGAGCAGGAGGAGGAACATTTGACTAACCACTGGACTCTGGGCCCAACAGATGTACCTTTGAAATGGCCTGAAATAGTTGACCAGGAATTTGGCCTTTCTGTCAGGTGACCCAAGTCAGGGAAGAAAGGAATAGAACTGGTGGGATATTCATTCATTCATTTCTTTCACATACATTTACTGAGCACCAATTATATGCCAGACACTGATCTAAGGGCAGGAGATTTGCAGATGAAGATAGTGACAGCCCTCATGTTTGACCAGGTACTAGACCTAATGGCACTCTATTTGCATATCACATTTAATTTTTTATGGCCTCAATTTTGGCACATTTCCCTTACTGGAGCTAATTGGCCTCCATAATCTATACTCTCTCTTGCTTAGTACAGTGGAACCTTAAGATGGAACGAGCCTGGATTCCTGAATCATTGGGTGGAGAAGAGCTATCCACTGACCAGAAATGTTAGCCTTGGACTAAAATGTGAATGAGAACTAAATTTCTATTGTGTTTGTGCCTTTATACATTGTGGTACCTTCTTGTTATGGAAGCTTGTGTTATCCTAATTAACACATTTTCTGTGTGCAGTCAGTGTCACTGGAAATGTCTTTGTAGCTCCGTTGCTTACTTTCGGAAGACTTCTTGGAATTGGGTACCCAAAGGAAGTGTTCATCAGCCATGAATCCACCCTTGAAGTCAGGTGCTTTCAACCCAGACTGTAAGAGTTTCTATGAGGACTAAAAAGCCCTGATAAAATGAACTTTCAGTCTTTTAAAGAAAAATGTGATGCTTCCCAGAGAAATTCCCAAGCACCATGTTCTTTTCCTGGGAAATCAATCTGGGTACAGGACAATCTTTTAGGCAGCCAGAAGCCCTTCGTCTGGGTTTCAGTGACAACTGGCTGTGGCTCTCTGAGGGTGCAGGCACAGTAACAACCACCTGGCAAAGGGAAATTAGCAAGTCCTGGAAGCCCCACCCCCCGGTCAGGTCAACAGCACGAGTCAGAGTGCCACAGAAATAAATATATTTCATTCATAGAGCTTTCCGTTTAAGAGCTTTCAAAGTCATAAAGTCTGCATAAGGCCAAAAGATACAATTGTCCAATTAGAGGTTTTATCTAGGAAAACACATATTTTCAAAGACATTGTTTGGTCCCCATGCCAGGATCATAGCTGGGCTGGTTTAATGTGCTGGGCCTCTGGGTTTTATAGTAGTTTCCACTTAAGTGAGACAGGATAGAGAGGAGCCTTCTCAGAGACTGCTGTCTCCAAGGTAGGGTCCAAGAGGGGTCTAGAGATGCTCAACGCCAATCATTTCCATAAGAATTCCAGAAAAGCTAGAATCTACCTAGACCAGGTCATGTAGGAGGGGAATAACAACTAACATTTATTGGGTGCTTACTATTTACACTTACTGAGTTCCAGGTTCTGTTCTAAATGCCTAACACATATCATTGCATTTACTCTTTATTCTTGCCTTACAACAAAGTGTGTGTTTCCTTCCCATCTTCCAGAAGAGAAAAGCAAGGCTTGGAAAGGTAAATCAACATACTCAAGGTGATCTGGCTCAGTGAGTACTAGGATCAAGATTTGAACTTAGGTCTAGTGATTCTAAAATACTTCAACCTCTATACTCAGTTGCCAGCCATGACTGTCAGGGCCCTTTCTCCCTCTCTGTCCAGCTGCTTGAGCTGTGTTAGGAAAGGCAGATAGAGGAAGACCAAGGAAGGCCTTGTCATTAGCAGTGGGAACCACTGAAGGGAACCAGGCCTGGGAGAGAATCTCTAATATTTGCCAGGAACCGTGTTAAGCATTTACTTAAATTATCATGCTGAATTCTCATAATAGTCCTGCAAAATAAGTCTTATCATATCCATTTGACAATTGAGACAACTGAGGCTCAGAGAGGTTAAAAACTTTCCCAAGGCCACACAGCTCAGAAGTGATGGAGAGTCTGCCTGAATAGATTTCTTGCTCAGAAACATTAAGTCAGGCACTGAGCTTACCCACCTACATACTCATCATATAGCTTTTATTCTTGGGAGGGATTTCTTTTTTGTCAAATTCTGGCTCTACCTGTACACATTCCACTGATCACTTCCCTGATAGTCCTGGATGTGGAAACTTACACACATACACATTGACATTTAGGCCACTTACTAGCTGAGTAATCTTGGGTGTGTGAATGTGTCCCTAAACCTCTCAGAGGGGTTTCTGCTCTCCTGGGACTCACCACTTAGACCAAAGGTGGCAAACCTTTCCTGTCGAGAGCCAGAGGGTAGATATTTTAGGCTTTATTTAGGGCCATCCGCTCTACATGGCAACTACTCAACCCTGCCCTGTAGTGCAAAAAACAGCCATAGATAATGTATTATCAATGCTATGGCCAGATTTGGCACATGAGCCTAAGTATGCAGACCCCTGACCGAGATGGTCAACATATTTCACACATAAGTGTTAAATTCCCATTTTGTAAGTACTACAAATGGGAGGTGTTACTGTACTCAGAGTATATACTAGGAAGAACTGATCTCCAGGGGATGGTGGCTGGATAATGTCACAATGTCACCACAGGGCAGGGCCAGGGAGTCCAGGCATCCCGCTCTCCCACTGGGACTCGCCCCCTGCATAAGTGGCCTCCTTGGTCACCAGGGAATCTCCCAAGTCGATGTCCCTTCTAAAGGCTCAATGACATCAGGCTGCACTCAAGAGAGCAGCCCAGGACGTCTGCAACTGCCTGGCTTAACCTCTGACTGGGGCCAAGAGCCTTCCACTAGCAAATCACTGGCTCATTTCTCTCCAGCAGGGCCTGGCTCACGGCACCTTCTGGAAAGCCGTTACAGCAGCTACAGCAGCACGCGCAGCATTAATTTATGAAAATCTCAGCTTGTAAAAGCCCAGCTCGCAGGCAGAGCCGGAGGAGGCAGAGGCACTCTGCATTGGAGATGCGTGAACTGCTATTTGCTTCTCTTACAGCCACAAAAGGAAATGCTGGCGAGGGCTTCAGAGAAAGGGTGGTGGGGAGGGGATGCTGCTGGATTTAATAGCAGGAATACGAGTCATTTGTCTTATTGTAAAATAGATGTGTGTTTGGAAGCAGAAAATGCTCTGGATCCTTTCTTTCCTCCCCTTGCAGGCATGAAAAGCCTTGAGCAAAACAAAATGCTGCTGATTTTGAGTCTATTTTGGGCGCCTGTCGCTGATTGTCTGCTTCCGAGGCCTGTGCACATGCTGCCTTCTCAAAGAATGGTTTTAACGAATTAAAATGGAATGAATGAGCATCTTGCTCCTGCTGCTGCTGCCACCATTGGAACAGAAAGTAGCCCCCAAAGGTGGGGCCTGGTCCATGGCTCCTCTATTCTTCCCTCTCACCCCAGATGCCCACCCAACCCACACCCCCATCCGCACAGGGCTTGCTGGCGCCCGAGTTAGGCTGCTCACCCTATGCCAGGAAGCTATTTACCAAAGGAAATAACTCCGATAAAGGGGCTAAAAATAGGCAGCAGTGATGGAAAACATTTTGTTGAGAGATCTGCTGACAAGAGGGGAAACAGAGCTGTGAAAAAGATAGGTGGTGAAGGACACAGAGGGAGAAGTGGCTACACTGCGCATCTAGGGGGCCCAGGAGTAGCCGGGTCAGGGCCCAGAGGCCAGGTGGCTCACACGGATGGCTGCGCCCTTGTGGCAGATCTTCCCTATCAGTGGCCCCACCCTTGTGGTATTTCACCCAGCCTTAGAAAAGTGAAGGGGCGCGAGCCAACAGGTTCCTTTGCCAGGTGGGTATCTGAGGACAGGTATCTGAAAAGCAGCACCATGAAGGAAGCAAACAGAACACTGATGGAGGCTGACCACACATTTGGCTTTTGCCAGTTAGCAACACACCGACATTGGACAAGCTGCTTAACCTCTCTGAGCCTCAGTTTCCTCATGTGATAAAGATATGGTTAGACCCACGTCATATGGCTGTGGTGATAATCCATGCACACTATTTACCAAACAGTGGCATTATTCAGGTCATTCAGCCTTTTACAAACATGGATTGAGGGCTTTCTTTGTGCAAGGCACTTCCTGGCACCCAGGGATTCCTTGATGAAAAAGACAAAATCCTGCTGTAAGATACTTTAATTCCTTAGTGAACACAGCAGAGAAGGGGGAGCTGTCCTTAGAAATATATAACCAGCACCACTCACCCTAAGACAGCCAAATGGAAGGACCCCAGGACACCTTCCCGGGCCACAGATGCATCCGTTCCATCCAGTGCTGTGTGTCTGCTATGCACTGGGTACTGAAGAGGGAATGATGAGAAAGGCTCAGGGTTCCCTTTTGAAGCACACAGACTGGTAGAGAAGACAGGGAGGGAAACAGATCTATGTTATTCACATGAAAAGGACCATACAGGGTTAGGTTTAAGAGCTCTCTTTGGGAGCAGCAGATCTTTGAAATTTCCAGGCACTGGAATGTGTAAGTTTTACAACAAGCTAAATCATATTCATGTATTTGTATAAATTAATAAACAGCAATTATATATTATAGCAATTTCTAAGTAATATCCCCAAATAACTATCTCAACATACCAAAATAGTAACAATGGTTATTTCTGGGTGGTGGAATTATGGGTGATTTGTCTTTCTCCCCAAATTCTCTACAATTAGTATGCATTATTTTTGTAATAGAAAAACAAACAAATAAAACATGAGTAAGAAGCAAGCTGTTTCAAAATACCCTGCAGATGGGAAATCTGTTCACTTGCCTTGGATTCGGCTGAGAGCCTCTCTATGACTTCAAGAACCTTTAAAAGTTTGAAGTAGCTTGAAAACAGGTTTTTGCATCAGAATGTGGCAAGGCTGCCCAGTCTCTGGCCAAGTGGGTCTAATCCCTCACCTGTTTATTTTGTGGCTGAGGATAAGAAAGAGTGTGCTAGCTTGGAATGGGGAGTGTAACAGAGGAGGACCCATTCCACAAATGGCTGTGTGCAAAGGGCACTTAGGCCTGGATTTGAGCACTTTCTCCACCATATACTAGATGTGAGATCTTGGGCCAGTCATTTCGCTCCTTTGAGCCTCAGATTCCTCATTCTGTATGACTTAAAGAAGCCATCCTGAACCACCCCAGGCTCGACTGGGCATCTCTTATTAGAGTCCACACCATAATCTGCTCAGCCCTCTGTGTTACAATGGCCTCTTTGCTAGGAGTAACTTAAAACCAGGGAACACACCTTGTCCACAGCTGTGATTCCCTTACCTCTCGTAGTGCCTGCTACAGTGACCTTCAATACACATTTGCTGAATGAATGACTGAATGAATGAGATGCCAAAGCTCACACTAGGCCCTGTAGCTGCAGAAATGAATGACGTGGATCCCTGGCCATCAGGAGCTCCCACTTTAGTTGGAACTCAGTCTCCCCAACACAATATAGATGATGACCGATGCCTTAAAGCGCCTATGTGCAAAGAGAAACTAGAAGAATGGGGAAGAAAAGGTGAATTTCCCCAGGGGTGTCCGAGGAGGAACTTGTATAGGCGGGTAGAATCTGAGCACAGTCTGGAAAAATGAATAGAGCTTCTCCTGAGGGTACAGAGACAAGGTAAGCAAAGGTGTGGAGTGGAGCAGGAGTGTGCACAGCAAGGAAGAGGCAGGAGCAAGGCTAGGGCCAGGCGTGGAGTACCTTGGATGGGAAAACAGTGGGTCTGACTGGCATTCTGGCTGCTGTAAGAGCCCAGGCAGGCTTAGCAAGAGAGCTGATGGGCTCCTTTCTCATTGTAATGGCAAGAGCAAGCATCTACCGCCTGTGCTAGATGCCAGCCTTGCCCAGCATGCTTCCACCTGCCTATCAGGAGGGCAAGGCAATAGGACCAGTTTGGGGTTAATCACTGCTAAATCTAGTCTTCCACAAACAACCCCTCTAATTTAAACCAGCATCTGTGAGAAGGGCCAGCTTTGGCAGGGGCCTTGAGGAATGTGGACATGATTAACTTCTGCCAGTTGCAGCAAATTAACTGCAAAAAGAACATCCTGGCAGCACCCCGGATCTTAAGTGCAGCCAACCCTTGAAGATGCAGGCTGATTGCTTTGCCTGGACTGAAAGTGCAAAGCTGTGTCTTTACTGGGCACTTCCCATTAGGAAGTACAGGGGCACCAGCTAAGCTCCATCCCTCCTCAGGGCCTTCGCCTGTGCTGTTCCCTCAGCAGGAAACCCTTTCGCCCAGTTGAGTATGGTTGACCTGTTCTGACCTTTCAAGTCCTGCTTCAAATGTTGTTTCCTTTGTGATGACTTCCCTGACTCCCCATCTAAGGTGGCTTTGCTATTCTCCCCACACTCATCACTTTCTATTCTACCATTCTATTTTCTACTTTTCAAAGGGTTTATTTTCTGCATGGTTGTTCATTTCCTTTCTCTCTACCTAATTCTAACTGGACCTATGCTCCACGGTAGCAGGAACCTTGTCTTGCTCACAGCTGTATTCACTATGTTTGGCACTTAATAGTTGATCAATAAAAATAAATTGGATGGAAGGAAGGAAGTAAAGAAGGAAAAAGAGGGGATTTCCAATACAATGGCTCCAGAATGGCCACCCCAGCACTTAGCCCCACTGCCCTGGGAAGATAGCTCATTAGCCATGAGCCCACAGAAAACCTCTAGGCCAGGGCCAGGAGTGTTGGAGCCCCAGGGACAACATAGGCCAGGAATCTGATGCTAAAGGAGGAATAAGAGACAAGAGAGGGAATTAACATTTATTGAGCACCTACTGTGCGCCAGGCCTGTGATTACTGAATGAAACCTCTCATTTTACAGATGAGGGGGGCTGTAGATAATAAAAATATCTAACATTTATTCTTGCACCTGGGCTAATCACATTGCATATATTTTCCCAACCAGTTTGGGAGGTAAGCATGATCACTGCTGACATTTCGTAAGCAGGGGAAACTAGGAATACTCAGGAACTTGCTCAGTTTTATACAACTAACTAGTGGCAAAGCCAGGATCAGAACTTGGGTCTTTCCAACTCTTGTCCAACATCCTCTTTTGATAGAAAATGCCTTTCACCCTATCATGATGGCTGGTTTGGCCCTGCCCTGCAGCCAGCTCTCCAGGGAAGTTGCTGGAAGGAGCCCTGCCCCAGGCCACGGTTCTAGGCAGACTTCAGACAATCCCCAGTCATCCACCAACTACTCAGCAGGCCAGTTAATTAGCTTGCCACCCCCAAGTGCTGAAAGCACTTGGGCCGCCTGACACAGGGCCCTTGCCAAGAGCCGCCCACAGACACAGACAGGTGAGGAGGGATAGGTCTTCTAGCCCTGCAAAGCAGCCAGCTCAGAAACCACCCAGGGAGGCCTCCCTGACAGGCTGCGTACAGGGGAGGGCAAAGACAGCACTTTCTGTCCAGGACAAGAAAGCACAGTCCTCAGGCTCTACCACCTATAAGCTGGTGACCAGATCAGTTTCTTAATCTCTTTAAGCCCTAGCTTTCCCATTCATAAGGCTTCTGTGAAGATGAAGTGAAGTGGCAGATTCAGGCACTGCCCACAGCTGGCACAGGGTAGCAGCTCAGTGAAGCTCAGCTGTGAGCTTCAGGTGAATTCTCAAATCAGAACCCGCCAGGAAATCCTCCTTCCCACCTATATACTCACACACGCCACAGTCGTTGAGTCCATACTATGAGCTCAGATGTGTGCTGAGCACTGGAGAAACGTCATGAACAAAATGGTCAAAATCCCTGACCTCAAAGACCTTCCAGCTGGGAATGGGTAACCAACAAAATAAATACTATGGCTTATGTCAGACAAGGTGCCAAGAAGAAAAAGGCAAAGCTGAGAAGACAGGTATGAAGTGTAGGGGCAAGATAGCTGAGATTTTGAGCAGGGTGCCCAGGGATGGACTCACTGAGACAGTGACTTCTGGGGAAAGAAGTGCTGGAAGTGATAAAGGTAGCCACACAGATGTCTGGGTGGAGGTGGGAGGTAAGAACGTTCCAGGCAAAGGAAACAGCAAGCTCACACCTGAAAGCCAGAGGGGTACCTGCCAAGCCAAGACGGAGTCCTCACATGATTTCAAAGACAAAGCATTTCCCAAATAAGAGGTTAATGAGAAAATTAGATTTTGTAAAAATGCAATTTGTGGCCAGTTTTTCAAAAGGCATGCTGTTGACCCTGTTGGTTCTGCAGTTTGTTGTTTCTGGAAAGTGGTCCTTGGCAAACTTCAGCATATTCATATAGGTTTCCCCAGGTAACTATTAATATCAGCAATAGGAATTATAATCACTGTTGTCTATCAAGTCCCTACCATGTGCTGTGCAAAATTCTGGAAGCGTTTATATATACCATTATGATGCCCATTTTACAGATGAAGAAAATGAGGCATAGAGAGATTAAGCCTTTTAACCAAAGTCATGCAGCTTATGAGTGGGAGAGTTGGAGTTCAAACTCAGACAGACTGGTTCTGGCATCTACGTGCTGACCACCATGTAACTACCTTAAAAACATGGACGTCATTATTATTATTAACAAGATGGGGTTGCCCTGGGCTGTCCAAGCTTTCTTGCTCTTCCTCAAAAGCCATGCTGTTTCCCCAGAATGAACACTCCAGAGCTTCCTGTTAAATCTTTTGCCCCAGGTCAAGTCCTTTTGTCAAGATATAAAATATTAAAGCCAAAAGGTTGCAGATAGAGTACTACAGCAAAGGGATGACCAAAATTCCAGTCTCTATTGCAGAGAAGGGTGGCTGAGCAAGGAATATGGCAAGCTGATGCCACATCCCCAAGGCTCAGTTTCCCCATCTGCCAAATAAGAAGGGATAGAGGGCTTTAAGGCCTCTTCCAGTCCCTGATCTTAGAGTTTGGAGACATAGACTCTGAACCCTGACCTAAGCCATGGAGCACATTGTCAGGAGTGTTCAATTGTTCAACTGACACCCAGAAGACAGCAGTCTGGGTGAGCTGGCTGTGTTGCCAGGCAGTGGGAGGAGCAGGCCATACTACCTAAGTCCATGGCTTGTGCCGAAAAAGCATCTTCCCATCTGCACCGCTGTGTCTGCCAGTGTTGTCCTGTGGTCCTGCCCCAGGCAGTAGGGGGCAGATGGTTCTACCTCCCAGTCTACTCTTCCACACAGGATGTACCTCACACAGTGAGTGCTTAGAGTGTTGGGAAAGACCAAACCTGCCACAGTCTCCCCGCTCCTCCTTCATCCCTCCATCTCTGCACTTCCTGTTGTGGGACCTCCTAACGTATCTTATCATTCAGCCTTTGGGAAAAGCTGATCTCCAGTGGGAAGGGAATATAATCATAATAAGTAGTAGTAAAGGCACCATTTACTGACTGCTTTTCTGAGCTACATGTTTCTTTTTAATGAAAGTAACATTGACATAACATAAAATTAAGCTTTTTTTTTTTCTTTTTTGAGATGGAGTCTTACTCTTGTTGCTCACGCTGGAGTGCAATGGTGCGATCTCAGCTCACTGCAACCTCCGCCTGCTGGGTTCAAGTGATTCTCCTGCCTCACCCTTCTGAGTAGCTGGGATTACAGGCACACGCCACCACTCCTGGCTATTCTTGTAATTTTAGTAAAGATGGGGTTTCACCATGTGGCCAGGCTGGTCTTGAACTCCTGACATCAGGTGATCCACCTATCTTGGCCTCTCAAAGTGCTGGGATTACAGGCCCGAGCCACTGTGCCCAGCCGAAACGTTTTTTAAAGTGTACTATTCAGTGACACTTAGTACTTTCATAATGCTGTGTAGCCATCACTTCTAAGTGGTTCCAAGACATTTTCATCATCCCAAAAGGAAACTCGTGTCCATTAAGGAGTCAATTGCCATTCCCGCCCTCTCCTTTGCCCCTGGCAACAACTAACCTACTTTTGTTTCTCATGGATTTGCCTATGCTGGATAATTCATAGAAATGAAGTCGTATAATATATGACCTTATGCCTGGCTTCTTTCACTTAGCATAATGTTTTCAGAGCTCATTCAGGTTGTGGCATTTATCAGTACTTCACTTCTTTTTATTGCTGAATAATATTCCATTGTATGGATATACCATACTTTGTTTATCCATTAATCTGTTGATAGACATTTGGGTTGTTTCCACTTTTTGGCTATAATGAATACTGCTGCTATGAACATTCATGCCCACATTTTTTAAACACTTGTTTTCGATTCTTTTGGGTGTACTCCTAGAAGTAAAATTCCTAGGTCATATGGTAATTCTATGTTTAACTTTTTGAAATACCATCAACTGTTTTCTGCAGTGGTTGCACCATTTTACATTCCCACCAGCATTATAGGAAGGTTCTAATTTCCTCATATCCTCAGAAACACTTGTTATTTTCAATGTTTTTAAAAATTGTAGCCATCCGAGTGTGTGTGAAGTGGTATTTCATGGTGGTTTTGACTTGTTTTTCCCTAATGACTAACGATGTTAAGCATCTTTCCATGTGCTTCTGGGCTATTTGTATATCTTCTTTGGAGAAATGTCTATTCAAGTCCTTTGCTCACTTTTTAACTGGTTTATTTATTTTAATCAGGTCTTTTTTTAATCATTGAGCTTTTTGTATATTCTGAATACTAAACTTATCAGATACATGATTGCAAATATTTTCTCCCAGTCTGAAGCTGTCCTGTAGAAAAGTTTTTAATTTTGATGAAGTCCAACCTATCCAATTTTTCCTTCTGTAGCTGGTGGTTTTGTGGTCGTATCTAACAATCCATTGCCAAATCCAAGGTCATGAAGATTTACCTCTAGGTTTTATCCTACAAGTTTTGTGTTAAGTGTTTTATATCTAATTTTCTTGACATCCTCTGGGTGAATTCCATTATCATCACTATTCCCATCTTAGAGACTAAGGGTCAGGACATTTAAGTTACCTGCCTAACGACACACAGCCAGGCAGAGCAGAGGCAGGGTTTGAATCTGTGTCTTCAGCTCCGGAGCTCAAGATGCCCATCATTCAGCCTCTCTAGATCTGCCTCCTGTTGCCCATTATCCCCTCATCTCCAACCATGTAGGCAGTGATTCCACAAACAAAATGCTGGCCTCAAAGTTTGAAGGGAAGGATGGAAGAAATGCAGATGTTCCCCCTGATAGCTACAAGGAGTAATTCTGCTGCCTGGGAGGAAGGCTCAGTTGAGAGCAGCCACTTGGTTGAATCCAAGGGGAAAGTCATCTTTACCTTTCAAAATTTAGCTTTAGTAGATTTTGTTGTGCTTTTGTATTCTCCTTCCTTATAAAGCAGTAACTCTGGGGCACTGGGACAACCTCCATAAGCTATTTCATCTCATAACTCCCCATCCTGGCTGGTTAGGGGCAGTTCTCCCTCCCCAGGGAGCATCAAATTGTAATCAGTTCCTGACAATGCAGCTCATTCCCCAGAGAAGGGGGTGAGATGTAGCCCTTTGCATCCTGATTCCTTGCCTTGAAGTTGACAGCAAACATTCATTTACTGAGGTCTATTATGTACTAAGCTCTGTGCTATGGGGGCCACAGAAATAAGTTTTTCAAGTAGGCCAGTGTAGAAGAGAGAGAGAGAAAAACAGCTGCCATAGTTTGAGGCAGAAGGCAGGATGGGATAGACAGAGATGGATATTAGGAATTGAATGTGGGTATATTCATTTATTCACTGAAAAAAACTTTTATGGGTTTTTCTTATGTGCTATACACCCTTTTAGATCTTGGGGATAAAACAGTGAAAAGACAGACAAGGTCCTTTGCCTTCATGGGGTTTACATTCTAGTGAGGAAGAGAGACAATAGACAAGGAATCAGCTTGAGATGGGATCAAGAAGAGGCTGCATTTGAGCTGGACCCTGCAAAATAAGTAAGACATTAATGCCTTGACAAGGAAGGGAAGGACATTCCAGACTAAGAGAAATGCATGAACAAGGGCAGGGAGGGATACAGCTCCTTGACATCTTGCAGGTGTGTTTGCTAATTTATTTATTATTTAAAACTTTTTTCCTTGACTATAAACACTTTATTTTTATAAATTTAAAAAGTACAGAACTTGAAGAAAAATCATCCATCATTCCCTCACCCAGGATAATCAGTTCCATGACCATGCAGAGGCTGAATTTGTTTGACTTCTCTGAACTGCTGGGCTCAAGCATGCTGTGCTCAGCACCTGAAAAGCATGTGCTGGGTGAGACAGAGCCTTGCTTTCTTCCAGTGCTGCCTGTCACAGAGAAGATGCATAGGAGACCCAGGGCAGTGCATCTGAAATGAAAGTTAATGACTTTGGCCCAACAACTCCTAATAAGATCCACTTAGATTAGAATTAGAGAGACCTCACCTTTGCATTCCCAGAGTGTGGCCTACGTGAATGGGGAGGTGACGTTAGGAGCACAGACCTGGGTTCTGAGATCTGGCTCAGCTTCATGTAACTAAGACCTTGGGTAAGTGCTCACCATCTTTGCTCCCCTTCCTTCACCGGGGGACTCAAAACCAGGGACTAGACCTACCTGGGAGGTGTTTTCATAAGAAGTCAATGAGATCAAGTCTGTGAAGTGCTCAGCAGGGTCTGACACAAACAGTGTTCCAGGAGTGAGCCTCTTATGCTCTGGACTTCTGGGTCAAGTTGGCTATTGCCACTGTAAAGATCCATCTGTACAGCTCGGGCATCCAGAACTCACAATCACAGTCCAGAACTGGTCTCCAGACACACCCTCACCTCTAACTCTGCTCCAGGTCCTTCCTCGAGTGTGAAGCCTCCCAGGCTTCACACTGATTCCACAACCCAAGTCTCTCATGTCTAGAGCCTCTCTCAGGATCCTGGTACTGGAGCTCATTTCTATGAAAACTACTTTTACTGGGCATCCTTGTCTGAGCCTAGAGATCTCTGAGCCCCCAAAGACAGCCCTGGTGGCCTCCTAGGCTTCACAGAGTGATACTCAAAGGAAGAATGTGAGCTGTGACTTGTGCCAAAGCATGGAGAAGAATGTGCCAGGGAACAACAGGGCAAATGGGCACAGGCACTGGTTCTCTGACTTGTTCATTCACGTTTCATCCATTCAACATTGACTGAGCACTTACTGCGAGCCAGGCATCAGTTGCAGGGGCACAGCTATGAACAAACACACACCTGCCCTCAGAGAGTGCACAGCCAGAGGGAGACAGGATGTGAAATATGAAGTTACACTCTAGTGTGATGGGTGTCAGGATGTGGGGGTGCATAGAGCCCCTAACTGGGCATGAGGCAGGGTGTATGCAGCCTGGGGAGAAGGTCAGTGATGGGAGACCCCTCAGAAGGAGGAACTTTAAGCTGAGCATGATTGTGAGTAGGTTCCTGGAGGATTTTCTTTTTGAAAGAGAGGGGAAAGTGAGGAAATGAGTTCCAGACTGCAGAATAGCCTGTGAAAAGATCTAAATACAAGGAAGAGTGTGGTCTATCAGAGGTACCGAATTAAGCTCCAGGGCTGGAGGTTAAAGGGCCACAGTGAGAGGTCTGAGGGCCGAGGCTGGGGACAAAGGGGGGCCCGGCTCACCAAGGGTCTTAGAGCTACAGTGCAATGGTTAAGCTCACAAGCCAGGGAGGCAGAAAGCCTAGAATTAATGACCTGCTCAGCCACTTACTAGTTGTGTGACCTGGAGCAAATCACTCAACCTCTCTGGGCAGTGCTGATGGGAAAAGAGAGAAGGGAATAAATGTGAGAACATTACAGAAATAAATCTGCAAGATGACTTCAGGGAACCATATACATTGGTCCCAAATGTTGCGTGGAAAGCCTCTGCTTTGCTCTCTAGTGGGTCAGTCTTCCCCTGGGATCACCACTTAGGATGCAATCTACACGTCCCCTTCACAGCCCTGGCCTCCAATCCTCACCCAGTGTGGATCACCGGCCAGCCTTTCTTCCTTTGGCTGCAAGAAGTCCACAGTCAAAAGTGAAAAGAACCAGTTGCACCCAGTCATCCTGTCCCCGGCAATAGCTGGATGTTCAAGAGAGAAGAAAAAGAAGAATCTATGAAGCTGTCAACAGGGAAATTCTGGAACATGGTGGAGACAGAAATATTTACTTTGCAGGGATAAATATTATAGAAACAGCCCTCCATCATCCAGAAAGGTATCCTTATTGCTGGCAAAAGTGACAGCTGCAGAAAGTGTAGACCTTTTTCATAAAACAAATAAATGCAAACAAATAAACATAATATATGGAAGATTCTGTCTCACTGGCAATGGTAAAAGTACATGGATTTGAGTTAGGCCTTTGTGGGTGTGTCTTTCAGATCCTTGGTAACCATGGGCCAGTTATCGTGCCTCTCCAGACCTTAGTTTCCCTGGATGCCAGACAGAGCATATGTAAGTATCTTCACAACACGGCTGTGAGGATGGAGTGTGCCCAGGATAATGTCTGGTGTTTCATAAATGTGGATTCTGTGTCTCATACTCATCTTCCTCTCTACAGCATGAACTTCCTACATAACCAGCAGTTCTGGAATATCTGAATCCACAAGCAACTCCAACCAGCGGCCTGAGCTCCCTTTCTCAGGCACAGGGGTGGCTGCCAAAATGACACAAAGAATCTCAGTAACTGAGCCAAATGGTGTTTGCAAAACTCCTCAAGTTTGTGGATCACATTGAAGTTAAAGGTGGAATTTAGCCATGGTCTCCTTTTGACTCAAGAGAGATCTTTACAGACTGGAGGTCATTTGCTTGCCTGTAACAGCTGCACATTAAAATGACCACCTTGGGTTGGGAATAGTGGCTCATGCCTGTAATCCCAGCACTTTGGAAGGCTGAGGCGGGTGGATCGCTTGAGATCAGGAGTTTGAGACAGCCTGGGCAACATGGTGAAACCCTGTTCTTACAAAAAAAAAAAACAAAAAAATTAGCCAGGTGTGTTAGTGTGCACCTGTAGTCCCAGTTACTCGGAAGTCTTGAAGGTGACAGGTCGCTTGAGCCCCAGAGTTTGAGGCTGTAGTGAGCTGCGATGGTGCCACTGCACTCCAGCTTGGGTGACAGAGCGAGACCCTGACACACACACACACACACACAATTCCTTGGATAGCTCTTCATGCTGCAGCCCAGTGTCCTGCGGTCTATCCATAGGCTGCTGACATTACAATTCACCAGTGCAAATGAGAGCAAGCCCAGAGCTCCAGAGGAGAAACACGAAGTTGCAAGTTCTTTTCCTCCAGCTGCCCTGGATGCCAGGCCACATCGAACATTTCGTCTTTAGATGGCGAGACAGCCGGGAGGAAAATTGAAATGTCTGCACAGTGTTGTGTACACTGCATGACAGTGTCTTTGAAAAGCACATTTCATTGGGTGCACACATGTTTGCACACAGACATGGTTTATTTTAATGGTGTATTCAAAGCAGGGAGTAGGCTGTAGCAGTCATTTTACTGGCATTGATTTCTGTGGGGAAAAAAAGGAAGGCTGTCAATTTATCACCATAGGAAAATCAATGAAATTTGAGCTTATTCCAGATAATTATGAAAGGGGTGGTTAAGGGAGAGATCAGTGATGAATCTAGCCCTTCCTCAGACATCCTGACTCCTGGGCTCCTAGGAGCAGAGCCTAGCAAAAAACTGGTGTTTTCAAGACTGCTCATTACAGGCAAATCTCAAATTCAGAATGTGATCAAGCCACTACAGAAGCTCTCGCCAAAGGACTCTTGGATGAAGAGGGAGGAGGGGACCTTTAATTGTGGAACAAATGGGAATCTGAATGATTTGAAAGATTAGGGAAACAGGAGAAGAGGACTTCCAGGGGTTTCGAGGCAGTGTGGAGTAGGAAGAAAAGCATGGGCTTTAAACTCAGCCACTGGGCTTTACAGATTTGGTTGATGTAGGTGTAAACATATGTAAAAGGACAGCCATGGAGCCTGGCAACATACTGGGCACATACTAGGCGGTCGGTGCCATTACTACCTTTTTCTGGAGAGGGGGCAGGCAGGGTCTTACTCTGTCATCCAGACTGAGTACAGTGGCGTGATCTTGGCTCACTGCAACCTCTGCCTCTCGGGTTCAAGCGATTCTCCTGCCTCAGCCTCCCGAGTAGCTGGGATTACAGGCATCTGCCATCACGCCAGGCTAATCTTTGTATTTTTTAGTAGAGGTAGGGTTTCATCTTGTTGACCAGGCTGGTCTCGAACTCCTGACCTCAGGTGATCCTCTGACTTCTGCCGCCCAAAGTGCTGGGACTACAGGCAGAGCCACCACACCTGGCCCAGTGTCATTAGTTTTGCTGCTCACTGGCCGTGTGGTTCTGAGCAAGTCACCCGACCTCTTTGAGCCTCAGGCTTAACCTCTGTGACATGCTCCTGGAGAGCCTGGTGGGAGGTACAGAATAGCACACGGTAGGCACTCAAGCAGCGGCGGACCTCCCGGCCCCCTGATTTCTAGCGGACGGCACGAAGGGAACTGACTCTTGGCTCCGGATTAGAGGGCAGGTCGGGACACTCATGCCCCACCCCATCCCTCAGCCCCTCTCGCTAAGTCTGGTGAGGCACCTCACGCAGTTGCTCCTCCAAACGGAAAAAGAACACGACGCGCAGATCAGAGCTCTGCCAAGAGTCTCCTTAGAAAGGCCCGGCAGCCAGCACTCTGCCGAGGGCCTGCCAGGGCCCAACTGGGTGGTGAAAATAAAATTAACAGCTAATGAGCCGCTTCCTGAAGCTTCAGGGAAGAGCTAGTGTCAGCCAGCACAGGGTCTCGTTTTTTGAGCAATTAGAGGAAAAGCAGAATTCTGCCTTGTGAGCATCACCAGATATTCCTGTCCACACTGGGGGGAAAATTCGAGAAGAAACGCTGATCCCAGCCTCAGCCCATTCCCCCAGAGAGCGCCCCACCCTCAAGGATCACGCAGGCTGTGCCCTGAAATGTGCTTATGCTGCCCCCTTCTGGTGGCCATTGTCACTGCACTCCCCAAGGCCCCAGCCACAGAATGGGTAGGTCAGGCTTCTTACAGCCGCTCATCTTCCCTGGATGGGTAGGGGTGGAGGGTTCGGGTGGGGACGGCCTCCTGCGGCCCCAAGGGCTCCTGATTGCAGAGGCTGCAGCTGGCCTCCATGTGAACAGCTGAAGACAGGGAATGTCTCTAAAGAACAATATTACAGTAGCAGCTAATATTTATTTCTTCAATATTTAATTTATTAAATGTATTTACTTTGCTTTAATTAATTGATTTGCTTAATATTTATTTGCAAAGTTCCAAGCCCCATGCTAAGCATTTTTCCTGCTTTACCTCCCTTAACTCTCTCAATAACCCTGTGAGGTAGTTATTCCTATTCTCTTCATGTTACAGGAGGAGCCTGAAGCTCACACATGCTGAAGTTCATACATCTGGTAACTGGCAGAGCCCAGATTTGAACCCAGGCAAGTTTAACTCCAGATCTTCCATTGTAGCAGTGGTTCTCCAACTTTTGGGGGCATGTGCACTGCTTGGGATACATGTTAAAATGTCCCATAGACCCAGGATTCAGTGAGTCTTGGGTAAAGCCCAGGACTCAGCATTTTAACAAGCACATTGGTAAATTCTGGTGTAGTTGATTAATGGATGCTACTTCAAGATTTACTGCAACCCACCAGGTGCATCCTGATCCAAGGGCTCAAATAGCAACCAAGATGTTCATTTTACTTTACAGTTGTTACAGACAAAAATCAACTCTGGTCTATAAAGGTCCCTCTGCATCAAAAGCAGACCATGACTAAATTTCACTCTCCGCCTCAGTATTCACAAAGATCTAGCCTAACTGTAATGGAGCTCCGACTCCTGAGTCCTGGCACCAAACTCCGTATTACTGGTAGAGTTGCATCTGGAGAGAGAGACTGGGGAAGTAACGGAGAGCTGGTAGGGAGGGTGTTGTCCTGACTATTGGGCAGGCTTGGGAAACTCACTTCTTATCCCTGATCTTGGTTTGTCCATCTAAGCAATGAGAAGATTTTGGATCTTCTCTAAATTTTGAAAATTCTATCTGCCCACAATCCAAACCTTTGTATTTCTTTGATTTCCCGAGAGCTCTCATAGCAATCAAACTGAGCTATCCAGTGTCCCAGCGTCTGCTTTCTGATAGGTCCAGATGTTAAGTTAATAAGGGCTCTGCTAGTAATGTATTTAATACCTTCTCTAGGTAGGTGAGGTGTCTTGGCAGGGCCCACTCCACGGTTTGAAGGTGACATTATTTTAGGACCCAGAGAAAGCTCATGGGATTAGATAGACAGAGATTCCTTGACATCCCACTGATCACACCACTAATATGCATGGTTGGCTCTGAATGGAACTTGGTTATGAAGCAACCCTGTCTTGTAGATGCTACTGATGCGGATCTACAGACTAGGAGACATAAAACCTGGGCTCTGACCTGAGAACTATTGCTTTAGTGCTGGGTAAATCCCTACCAGCACAGGGTCTTCATTTTTCTCTTCGCAAATGAGGCATTAGGCTTTGTGGTACATGGTCCCTTTCTTCCTGGATTCTGAGATGTATTAGATCAGCCAGCTCTGGGCAAACTATGTGTCAGAGGTCTAATCCCTAATCAAACATCTTAGAATCCTATTCTGTTGCTGATTTAGTGCCTAAGCTCCAGGGCTGTCAAAACTTGAAGCTGAAAAAAAAATATGAAGACTCCAAAACATTAAGTGAAGACCCAACCCATGCCTCAAAGACACTAGTTATTGTAAAGATCTTATCCTGCCCTAAAGGATGCCTGGAGCCCCCAGAGATGCCCCCAAAGCCTGAGGCCTCGGGGTCTACTCTGCTTGTCCACAAGACTTTCCACCTTCTAAGAGCAGATTTGCCACAAAAGGTTGGTGGTCAGGCATAATAACTTGATTCTGTCATGATCCACCTCACAGGCAGGTGCCGTCTTTCTATATATGGATGTTGTGAGGCTAAATGAGACAATATAGATAACACTTGGCACAGTCAGAGTTCTGTAACTGTGGATGGTTGTAGTGGGTTTTGTTATTTTCACTAGCTAACCCCTATAAGGGTATCTGTAAAATGGGTATATTACCACTGCCAAGGAAATGGTTGGAAGATTAAATGAACGCAGTGTGGAGGCACGAAGCCCTCAGCCCCAGAGACTTAGTGCCTGCATCTCTGGATGGGGTGGCACCCACGCCCATCAATGGCAGGAGAGAAGAAAAGCCTGACGTGGAAAAATGTTGGAGACCTCAGCCCCCATCTCTAGGAACCCCCTTTGTCATCCCCAGGGATGGTAGTCTGGGGCAAGTGGGGCAGGATCTCTTAGCCAGGGCCCAGCGGCAAGCCTAACTGAGCTAGACTTGCAGGCTGTGGAGCTTTGGCCAAGTCACTTAACCTCTCTGAGCCTCAAGGGGGTTAAAACAGAGTGCAGGGCAAAGGTCCCATTCAAGGAATTCAATGCCAAGTGGTATAAGAAGCAGAATCTTAGGAAGGGCTTCAGATAGCCACGGGCTATGGAATTTGGGATTCATGGCTATTTAACTTAGATCTCAGGGACTCCCCAAACACATATCTAAATTAAACAGAGTGATGAAGATAATTAACTTACTGATATCTAGTAATAGTAGGTGCTTACACAATGTTCACTGATGTGCAGGAGAAATTTACTGATTATATTGAATAGCTGATGAAAGCAAGATCAATTTCCAATGGCCTTTGCTATAAGCCTTGGATTTCTGAACTTCATATATGTATGTGAAGGTTGAGGCTAGCAAACACAAGGGCCAATTTCCTGACTTTCCCAAAATAACAGGTGGACCCAGCACTGCCCCTCTTCCCTGGTTTCCCGCCCGACTTTCCGTGGCTGGTTAGGAGCCGCTACACCCAGACATCCGGCTTCACTCACAGCTGACCACACTGAGCAGTACCATCATGTGAACAGAATTAGTCATCATTTTGGTGAAAGTGAACAATCAAAGGAAGAAGACCCCACACACATTCTGTCTTTTATCTTCTATCAAAAATGCCTCTTTCTGACCTTAGAGACCCAAGCTGAAATTCAGAATCGGAAGGGATGATTGAGGTCCTCCACCAAGAATTTGTCAGTTGTATTCAGAAGAACACTGGTCTTAAGGGAAAGAGAGTCTGAGGTCAGGGAAGTTTGGAGAACACTGCACATATATCCTTTCCTGCCCTTTGAAATTCACTATGCACCCAGGCACTCAAAACTCTTGGAAGAGTCCTGCAGAAATAATAAGCCTGTTCGATTTTGTTTAACCCAGAGTTTCTGAAACTTATTTATCTTTGGGATCTTGCTGTTGATGCACTTTCCTCTTGCCCACTTAATGTGTACTGACATGAGCATTTCTTCTATCTGATATACTTTATTCATCCCCAGTATAGCCGTAGTTCCTGAAGTCACCTGAATGTGCAACCCATTATCTAGACCAGACACTCAGAAAGCTGGAGTAGCTTACCTAAGGCCATACAGCTAATTGTTCTTAATAGTCATAAACCAATATTTGTATAGTAATAAAGCTAATATTTGTACAGTGCTTTAGAGTTTTCTATAAACGTATATTCACAGCATGTTGTTTATCAAATGTGATAATAGCTGCAATGTTGTTGAAGGCATACTCCATGTCAAGGCTTTTGCAGTTATGACCTCCATGGCGCTTCACAGCAGACCTCTGAGGCACATTGCTCCTTATAAAGGTGAAGACACTGAGGCTCAGAGACCCCAATTAAAGTGCCGAAGGTCACACAGCTGGCAAGTAGCAGAGCCAAGACTTGAATCCAGGAAGTTTGATTGCAAAGCCACCCCTAGTGCCCCGCACCCCAACGAGAACTTGTTTTCTCTCAGGCAGGAAGCAGATGTCTCAATAGCTGATAACCTGAGAATCTCAGGGTTTTCCTAAAGCTTGTGATTAGTTATCATATTTCTCAGGAAGCACATCCTTACTCTTTTTTTTTTTTTTTTTCTTTTTTGAGACGGAGTCTCATTCTGTCGCCCAGGCTGGAGCGCAGTGGTGTGATCTTGGCTCACTGCAAGCTCCGCCTGCCGGATTCACGCCATTCTCCTGCCTCAGCCTCCTGAGTAGCTGGGACTACAGGTGCCTGCTACCACGCCCAGCTAATTTTTTGTATTTTTAGTAGAGACAGGGTTTCACCGTGTTAGCCAGGGTGGTCTCGATCTCCTGACCTCATGATCCGCCTGCCTCAGCCTCCGAAAGTGCTGGGATTACAGGCGTGAGCCACCACGCCTGGCCTTTTTTCTTTTTTTTAAGTGGAGAAATCACCAAAGGAGGCCACAACATCAAGAAAATGGAGTCTCTTTTACCACTGATTCTGAGCAAAGCAATGAAAAACAGCTTCAACAAAAAGCTAATTAGAAAGTCACAACTTGGAAAATCACCAAATGCAATTCTGATGAGGATCAAATTTAATAAAAGCACAGCTTCTGGTTCCTGCAGCTAGAGCGAAGCAGGCACGTGAGGGGAATGGCTAAGGCAGACTCAGCTAGAGAAGTCGGGATTCCAGGTACACCAGGCAGCACTCTGGGCTGTCCATCTATCTGCCCCCAGGGGGAGAAGGGCTCAGGCAGCTTACTGAGAAGTGGGCTCTGGAGACACTCACCGGGGGGAGACCGTGAAAACCACACCAGTCCTGGGAAAGGGAGAGTGCCAGAAGCTTCCGAAGGAAGCAGTACCCATCCCCAGGCTCCTTTCCTGTAACAAGGTTCCTGGGCGTTTCCTTACTGCACAGATGAGAATGGCTTGTCATTAACATTCACATCAATGGATGCTTCTTGAAGGCTTGAAAATGGCTATTGCCTGTGGGGATAAGCATGTGACCCCTCCTGCCATCCACCCTTAGCCACCCTAGTGCCAAGAAAGGGAAGCATGAATCCAGATTCTACCAGCACGAGACATATTCTGAATAAATGAAGTTCAAATTAAAATCTTAAAATAATTCATGCTCCCATAATGCTTTACAGGTGAGAAGATGCTTTCTTGGGCATTTCCTTATTTAGTCTGTGCCATAATTCTATTTGGTCGTTGTCTTTACTATATCCATCTGACATCACACGAGGAAAACAAGGCTCAGGGGGTGAAATGCCTTGGCCGAGGGCACAGAGCTTATCACGATGGTGCCATATGAGAATGGGCCTTTAATTCAGAAAGACCCGGGCTTCAATTCCAGCTCTGTCCTTACCTACCATGTGCTCTTAGGAACAATCTCTGTAGCTGAGGCACCTCAGTCTCCTCAGCTGTGAAGGCGGCTTCCATGTATGGAGGACTTTCTGTGTGCCAGGCACTACTATAGGTACCTGTGGTAGGTGGTTTGCAAGATGGCCACTAATAATTCCTCCCATTCTCGCATGTGCAAGTCACGCATCTCATCAAGAGAAGAGGCCTGTGTCTCTTTTCCTTGAATCTGGGCTGGCTTTGTAACTTGCTTTGACTTATGGAATGTGGTAGAAGTGACTGCTGTGCCAGCTTCTAGGCAAGGCGGTAAGAGGCTGGTAACTGCCTTTGGTTCTCTTGGAGTCCTGGGCCGCCATGTATAGGGCAAACGCACTTGACAGCAATAACATAAACATACCCCGAGAATGACCCTGTATGGCACCTGTGTGGGACTTGAATGTGTGTTCCAAGACAGGGAATCCAGGGATGGCCAACACAGGCATTTATTCCTTGTCTATGAAGAAACATCAGAGTCCTCGACCTGTCCTATGGAACACAGGCTGTACAGGGGGATTGAGGCCCCAGGTTTTGGTTTAACTGAAGGTTGCCAGGTGCAGGTCATTCTGGGAGGGTGTTAAGTGAAAATGCTCTATAAATTGCACTCTGTTCACAAGCAGCTGTGGCTTTTCTGCCTAGCCTGATGCCATTGGGCTATAGGAAGGTGGCTATAGGAAGGCAGCCAGCCCGCTGCCACTAGATTCTCTCCCCTGTATATAAGCCCCTAGTCAAACCCCGTGTCTTATTTGTTGGCTCTGGGTCTCTTTTTCAACCTCTTGAACTCGGTCACTTTCCTATTGAGGTGAGTAGGGGTTTGGCACAACGCCGTGTAAAACCATTCTGACTGCCCTGCTGGAGAGGGAGGCCCTGCCAGCCTTTAGCTGAGGTGCCATGCATTTGAGGAAGCCCTCTTGGCTCATCCAGCCCTACTGGAACTACCCAGACAACATCACATGAGGAAGTGAGTTGCTGTCCCACTGAGCCCTGCCCTAATTGCAGAATCGTGAGCAAATACATAGTTGTTTCGGGTTGGTTTGTTTTGCAGCAATAGATAACTGAAAAAGTGCCTAGTGTGTATTCATTTAGTCCTCATATCAACCCCATGGAGAAACTGAGGCACAGAAAACTTAAGTAAGCCACCTAATAAATAACAGAGCAGGTTTTAAATACACATAGGCTATCAGAGCCCACGTTTATAAGCACCACATTATACTGCCTCTTCGTAAAAAGAGCGGTACCTCTCAGAGTTATTAAAGAGATTGTCCTTCCCCAGCGTTGGTCCCACAGGAGCACCCAGTCTTCCAAAGAGGAGGCTCCACATGGGCTCACATGATATCCACCAGACCAAGCGCCCTCTGTCATCTGGCTCGATGCTGCCCCCACGTGGCCACTGACTGTCCAAGCCTTCCGTTTGGGCACATCCTGACTGCAGGAATGCAGCTTGAGAATCTGTCATCCCTTCAGTCACCTCTTGCTCCCACCCCATGCTTCTCAACTGGAAGTGCAGCCCCAGTCCTATTCTGTGTTCGGTGTGGGTCCCATTTTAGCCAAGGCTTTTCGCATTCACTGCTTATAGGGAAGCATCCCACCTGAAGCTCAAGTGGAAATGTGTCTACGTGACCACAGGAGCACTGATAGCGCCCCTGGGAGACAGAATGTCCCTGCCTAAGCCATCAGCAGACTTGTGGCAACCAGAAGTTCCAGCTTTTTCATTCAGAGCCCACAGTACCATTGACTGTCCATGAATTGCCTAGACAAGATTTAATCAAGGGCAGATATACTTCAGCAGGAGAAACATTCACGTGAAGATATTACTTCACAGTGGCTAAAATAAATCAGTTCTACAAACAAAACATTCAGCTTACTCATCATAAGCCATAGATTTCCAGGCTCAGTGGATCTAACAGGTAAGAGTCTGGGTTTGAATGATACACCTTGGTTCAAATTCTGGCTCCATCATTTGCTGACTGTGTGAGCTTGGACAAGTCTCTTAACCTCCGTTGGCATCAATGTCTTCATTTGCCAAATGGCTACATTAATAGCATGTCTCTTATGGAATTTGCCCTGCGGATTAAATGATATGGCATCTGAGAGCACTTAGTGCCTTATCATCAAGTGATCTAATAAGCCTGAATTGTATTTTCTTTGTTCATTTGCTTATTTAATTTTAAAATTCCTTGATTATTTTACATGATAGAAGCAATGTATGTCTATTACATAAAATTTTGGAATTAGAGAGAATACAGAGAAAGAAGTAAAGAACTCTGATACAGGGATTTTAAAATTGGGGTGCTTAAACCCCCTAGAAGACCAGGAAGAGGTTCAGAGAGTACATGAACTTGGATCAGAAAAATGATGTTTTTTATTTCATGATCTAACCAAAATACAGCATGGTCATTTATTATGAATTATGGCATCAAATAATAGTAGTTTTAGCTATATAGACAGTTTTGTCACTGACAGAAACTTAGACATTTTTATACCACGTTTTAGCTATTGCATGTAATTTAAAATATTACTTGAATTCATCACTACTTTCTAGGTATAGTAATTATTCGATCTTCTGCTAGATCTTGTTCCTTAAGGTATTAAAAAGAAGCACATATATTGAAAAATTGTTTTAATATTTGATATCTGTATTTCAATATTATTGGTTTTCTTTGAAATTCTACAGTTTATATTTCAGGCATTTAAAAACGTGCTGGTAAGCCCATAGGCTCATCAAGCTGCCAAAGGTGTCTGTGGCACAAAAAGGGTTAAGAGATCCCTGCTGTGGTTCTTCCAGCCAAGCCCATGAGCAGTTCAGATTTTGCTGCCACCCTTTAACTGTTTATTTCCTTCATATTGTTGCAGTCAGGTTGTATAGTATAATTTTGTAGCCTGTGTTGCTAACCATAAACATGTTTTCACATTGTTTCTTACACACATAATTTTTAATGGTGGCATGATAGTCCATTTTGTTGATGCACTGTAATTCACATTCCCCTGTGGTTTGCCATTTAGAATGGCTTGAATCTGTCACTTTTACAAATTACATTAGGATGAGTATCTTCTCTCATAAAGGATCTCCTGTATTTCAGATTATTTCCTTAGGCAAGATTCCCAGCAGTGGCAGAGTGAACATTTTCAAGGCTCTGACACCCTTCCTGGTCCCCAGGGAGCTGCAAGCACGTGGAATCAGGAGGATGAAAGAAGAGCAAAGCCTTTGAAAGGAGGGAAGGGAGGCTGAGGAGGAGAAAGATAAATGGGAGGGCAGGGTCTGCAGGGACAGGTGCACAGACTGTGACCCACTCAAGGGTGTCCAGCCAGGTGATAAACACGGGCTGAACTCTAGTCAGGCTCTGCTACCAAGCTGTGCACTCAGGCTGGGGCTGTAGCTGGGGCTGGGGCTGGGTGGGCCCAAGGAAGGCACATCCTCTTCCAGGCACCATGTGAACAGAGGAATTCACTATTGCGGAGAAATTCACTATTGCTCCCTGGTAGTGGCATCTTCTGGGGGTTTCCAGGACATACAAACCCCACACCCTCAGAGAATGCTAGAAAGAAGGAGACATATTTTCAACCTAGAGCCCCCAAACCTTTAGGACCTGGGAAGGCAAAAATCTGGGAAGGTAAAAATGGGAGCAATGTCTACTTCCAAAACACCTAGTAAAACTTGAACATTGACCTTCAATAAGGCCTTCCATGTAAAACTTGTACAGGTTGGAGTTCACTGCTGTTTGTTGCTTCTTATGAATACACAGTGATTGCAGTGGATGCTGTGGTGAGCTGCCCAGAGCCCCCAGGTCTGGGAGTGTTGGCTGCTGTTGGTTCATGGCCAGTCCCTCCCCAGGAATTGCACTGGATGAAAGAGCTGCCTTGCCTAAAGTGATAGCCCTTGCCTGATCCATGTGGGAGCACACAGGCCTGGCCCACCTTCCCCAGTGGGGACCATTCTACAGCTCATCCCAGCCCCAGCCCTGCCCAGGGACCAGCTGAGGCCTTTGTCATGCATGGCTCATGGTTCCACCTCTCCCTCTGCCAGCTTCTGCTTCCCCACCTCATTGATGTCGTTACCAGGACATGCCCCAATTTCCTATACATTGATCCCTGTCTCAGACGTTTATTGGGGAACTCAATCTAAGATAGTCACATATCTTGTTTACTCAAAACTGAAAAGGAAGAAATTATTACAACATAACATTGGTAGATAAGATTTTTTTTTTCAAAACATGGTGTTTATGAGATAGAAACCCCATTTTAAAAAATTTATTTATTTTATTTTTTAATGAAGTTTCGCTCTTGTTGCCCAGGCTGGAGTGCAATGGTGCAGTCTTAGCTCACTGCAACCTCCACCTCCCGGGTTCAAGTGATTCTCCTGCCTCAGCCTCCTGAGTAACCACCATGCCTGGCAATTTTGTATTTTTAGTAGAGACAGGGTTTCTCCATGTTGGTCAGGCTGGTCTCGAACTCCCGACCTCAGGTGATCTGCCCGCCTCAGCCTCCCAAAGTGGATAGAAAACTATTTTTAAGAAATGTCCTTGCTGGCAAAAACACCACCACCATAAACACCCATCTAACTCATCCTCACCGACTCCCTCATTTCATAGATGAGAAACAGAACCCTGGAGGACAAGTGGCCTGAAAGTCACAAAGCCCACAAACAGCAGAGCTAGAACACAAAGCCAGACCAGCAGTGTCTCCATGCCTTGAGGCTGCCTCTACCAGCTTTGGGTTCAGGGCAACCCATTTTCTACAAAAAGCCTACCCCATGAGTGGGGAGGAGCTGGGCAACGGAGCCTGATGTCTCTCCCAAAGGGTTAGGCACTTCCCGCTCTCCAACATCCAGAGACAAATCCTTACAAAACTGTAAGGTTAGCCTAGTGTGGGCATTGGCATCAGACAGCCCAAACTCAATCCTGGCTCTGCTATTGGCTAGCTGTGTGGCTTTAGGACAATTGATTTACCTCTCTGAGCCACACTCTCCTTATTTGTCAAATTAAAATTCTAAATTCTAATTATCAGAGTTGCTTTCTGAATAAAGTAAATGCCTGCACATAGATGTCATAGCACGGTTTCAGGCCCTTAGAAGGCTCTAACCCAGCATTAGTTCCCTCTGGCCACCTTTATTCTGTGTTGCCTCCTGGCTTAGAGCACAGAATTTCAAAAACAAAAAAGGAGAGAGAACTCTCACAGCTTTTCAGTATGAAATGCTCTGTGCCCTTCTCTGATTGCCAGGGGAACAGAAACCAGCCTTTTTCTACTGGGAGTGAAGCCCTTTGAGTCCACCCAAATTCGCCAGCAGAGGGCAGCACAATCCTGCTAAAAGTCCACGAGGGGTTTGCCACCCATTTTGGGCCTCCACCATCTGATGACTTCCCGGCTGGCACAGAGAGGCGGGTGCTGCCTCCGTACCTCTCCTCAGTCTGGATCCCTGGAGCCCTGGGCTGTGGTGTGTCTCCCCAGAAAGGGAGTGGCCAGACCTGCTCTGCAGCAGAGAGGGCTGGATTCAATTTGCAATGCCAAGGCATATTTGCATGTGCTCTTCTGTTAAATACATCAGTTTGTTACAAACAATACTTCCCAGAGGTGAAGATGCAAACCAGGCTGAGGCCACCAGCAGCCCAAGCTCCCATTTCCTAGGCATTGAAAATCGGCTGGTCAGTGCCTTCCCTGGCTCATCCTGGGGTGATAGGGAGGGGAGAGAGGTGTGTGTATGTGTGTGTGTTCTGCATTACTGTATATTGGTGCTCAGATGAAAGCTCTGAGGCCTGGCTGGGCAGCCCCAAGAGGGAGGAAGGACTAAAACAGGGGTAGGCCCTCATATCTCTCTTCCTCCTTCCAAAAGGAGCTGGGACGAACCGCAGGAACAGAATCTGCACATTTCCTCTGACTTCAGAGAGCCCTGCTCAAGACAATGAAATTAACAAGTGAGAAGCCCAAGATTAGGGGTGGGGCTGTTGACCTCCTGTATCTCCAGCTCTATATTTTCAGGAATTTTTGGGCTTTCTAGACAAAGGTTCTGGCTCGAAGGTCCATCTGGGTTGGAGATGGGGCTATGCATTGAAAGAGCGCTGCCCTCCCAAGAGTCCTTCTGGGCCCAGCTCTTGCAAGGGACCAGGAATGTCTCTCCTCACCAAGGGACATTTTCCTGCACAAATGTATCCATGGAGAGCATGTTACACAGCCACGCTGAGACTGAAGGCAAGGCTGCAAAACCTGCCTTCCTTTTCACTCCACAATTGCAGAGGACAAGAAAAGGAATTTCAGCTTACACGTTCATTTCCCTGCCTTAAGGATGGTCTCAGCACCCCCACCCAGTCCCCCCGCACCACACACACACACTGACACACACTCTCTCACAATGCAATGTTAACGCCGAAGAAGTAAGCAAATTCCTCGGTGGGTGGAACTGCTGCCCAGGAAACAGCCCCTCGGAGAGAACTACTTTAAGGCAGAAAATCCTCACAGCACGCCGACCAATGAATGCAGTCCAGCTCTTTTACACTACAGCGCTGAAATAATCTTTTTTTCACTTTCTCTCCAAAATGCCTATAATGTCTGTGAGGCTGAATAATTTACGGTCCTGCCGTCCTTCATGTCACAGAGTGGTTCCACTTAACGTTGTTCCATGGCCTTGTGACAAATGCAGTTTTTCTTGTGTTCTTTGACCCAAATGGGATTCAGGCTGGGGAGCTTCTGCGCGGTCTGGGTGGGCTGGGAGAAAGGTGAGGAGGAGGGAAGGGGGTGGCTCCTGTGCCCAGGACCACGGGGCCTAGCAGGGCAGGCCCTGGGCTCCACACCCTTGAGCCCCAGTGGAATAGCCCCTAGGTTTCTGGGAATTGATTCAGAGAAGTGGAGAGCAGCAGAGTGGGGAGGCTGAACACTCAATGACTGTAAACTGTGAATTCCCTGCAGACGCCTCACACGCCTCCCCTCTGGTGGCTCCATCTGTCCACGGATTCCCAGTGACTCCAGCTCTTGCTCTTCCCAGCCCCAGGCGCTGCAAAGAGGTAAAGAAAGCCAAAAGGCAATGAGCTCTTTCCCCTGCCCCTCCCTGCCACCTACACCCCAAGAGGCTCTGCCTTGTCTCCCAAACTGACCAGTCTTGCTGCCTTCTCCAGGCGCCCAGGCCACCCCAGGCTCAGCCCTGGGCATCCATAGAGCGCAGATCTCATCAATAATTCACTGCCTCCCCCGTCCTCCTCAGACAAAGGGAAGGGAGCCTGCGGGCCTCAGAAGCCCTAAGACCCCAGGGTTGCAGTCAGGGAGCCAATGTTCTCTTGAAAGGAGAGGAGATGTTGAGAGACAGATTGAGACAGAGAGAGAGAGAGAGAGAGGAGAGGGAGGGGAAGAGAGCAAAGAGGAAAGAAAGGCTAGGAAAAGGAAAGCAAATAAATCCCATCCAGGATAACCGTTCAGAAGTTGGTATGCTCCATGCGTGAAATGCATTGTTCTGAAAGAACTAACCATTTTTTCCCCCACTGCTATTTTACTGCAGAAACGAGAGGAAACAGGACGTGGCCGGTTTCACAGACTATTTCTTCACAGTTTCTTATTCTGTTTTGACAAGACATCTGCTTAAGCTACTATTCTGAACCACGCGGTGTATAACCTCCGTCAGCTTTGCCAGTTCCAATGTTCTGCAACATAACGCAGAGGGAGCTGACAGGGCACACACCTGGTGGGCTGTGAGGCCAGGAGGGAGGGGTGGAAGCGGGTCAGGGAGAGGCCTGCCAGCAGGCTCAGGCTGGGGAGCAGACACCTGGGTCCACCACTCAGCAAGGAGGACTTGCCGTGGAAACCAGGGGATGTCCCTTGACCTCTCTGAGGCTCAGCCTGGTTGGCAGATCCCCTCCTCACAGAGACGACTGGAGGGACTTTAAGAAGAAAATACGTGGTCCTGACCCCTCTGTACTTACAGTCTTGTTTGTGTAGACATGGAACTTGATCTCAATGACAAGTGAGCCTGCCAACCTGCACATGTTCTTGCATAAATTACAGTAAAGAAAGTGATGGTGCTGCACGGCAGGCAAACCCCCAAGTTGGGCTTAGCTTGCAAGGGTTCTTGGCTTTCCCCAGGACAGCATGCAAGGGCGAGCCAGTGGTGGGGTAGAAGAAGCTCATTTGAAGTGGCAGTGTCGCAGCTCCAACAGTCAGCGACAGCTTCTGCAGAGCAGGGCTACCGCATGGGCAGTGTGCCGGGAATAGCCCATCAGAGCAGTTTTGCAGTCATCTTTATACCTACTTCTCATTATACGGGTGGTTTATGCAGAAATTTCTAGGGAAGGGGTGGTAACTTTTGGCTTGCTGGGTCATTGACATGGAAAGGGGCAGTAACTCGGGTGTTGCCATAGCAATGGTAAACTGACATGGCACACAGGTGGGCATGTTTTATGGAAAGCTGCTCCCACCCCGTCTCTGTTTTAGCTAGTCCTCAATTTGGTCCAGTGTCTGAGCCCCATCTCAGGAGTTGAGTCCTGCCTCCTACCTCGATGGGAAGGGGCAATATCGCAGAGCCCACGTGGGAAGCCACAGCATTGTGGTCACCCATTAGCAAACATTCGTTGAGCGTCTGAAGAGGTGGCAGTGAATACACCTACACAGTCCCTTTCCTTGTACAATACTGCTTGCAATGCTGCTTGCAGACAATTGAGCTCTAATCTCTGCTCCAGAATCCACCCTGTATCAATCTGCCTTTAAGCAAGTCCCTTGACCTCTGTGGGCCTCAGTTGCCTCATCTATGAAATGTAAATTGTCAATCCCAGACTCATGGAATTACTGGGGAGATTTCGTGAAGTTTCAAGTATTAGGGTTCTAACACAGTCCTGTACACAGTATATGCTTAATAAACGTGCATTCCCTTTAACTTCTCATTCCTTAGAAGATGGGGCATTGCGGAGCTCTGGAAGGAAATACGGAGTTTCTCAGCTGATTTTCTTCATATGGCCATTTTATTAAATAAGCATCAGAAATACCTTTGTTCTCTTCCTTTAGATATTGTTTTGTCAAATTTCCCTTTTTCATTTCTAGACAATATCTTAAGCAGGTCCCAGAGTTTTTCTGGCTGCCTCCAGGTATTAGAACAATCTCATTTTCAGGCAATAAAAAGTCCAGTGCAATCTAAATCAAAACTTGAATTTCCCATCCACCTCCACATATGTCCTCCCTCCCTGGCTGAGGTGCAAACCGTGGGGCTCTAGGCCAGCAGAAGCCAGGGGAGGCTGGCTCCCCTATTTTGCTTTCCCTACTCCATCTCCCCTTCTTTTGCTCTCCTGTTAATGGGCCCCTGCAGAGCTGAGGGCAGGGCATGAGGAGTGGCTATCAGGAAAAAGCAGATTCTTACCAGACTAACGTTCTTGTCATCCGGTCTATGGTGCCCTTGGTGGGGCAGATGACCTAATGCTCATGGTGCAGCTTGGTTTCTTGGGTGATGTCCACTGGGGCCTCCATGCTGTATCATGACTGAGACCTCTCATGATAGGGCATCTCCTATCTCCTTCCAGCCAGTGTCTCTCTGCATCAGATGAAGCCCCAAGCTCCTGAGGATACTTGTCCTTCCATCCCCCAAGAGAAAGCACAAGGTGGGGGAGGGGCACGCTGAGTTCCCACAGGGACAAGTAAGCCACCAGCTGGGAATAGGATGCCACCCTCTCTTCGTGAAGGCAGCCTCCTGAGTGGCTCCAGGAGGATCACCTTTCTTAATCATCCCAGATTTCCTTTCTTCATGCTAGAGGTAGGAGTCCCAGGGCTGCTCTTGGTCACCTCTTAGCCAGTCGGATGAGAATGGCCCAGCCCCTATTTTTAGAATGTGTGGACACTCAGCTTCAGCTTTGGAACCTCAGCCACATTCCAAGACAATAAGAAATGTCCTTCTTAACATCCTGTTACAGTCAAAAAGAGAATGACTCTTGGTCCCCAAAGCTGAGACATTCACCTGCTTAGGGTCTAGATGATCTTCAAGCCCCTCTCCCTCTGAGAAGCGATAATCTGGAAGAGATTGACTCTTACCTTTCTTATCTGTAACCTCAGCTCGGACAAAAAGGAGGGAATGAAGAGAATCCATCACCTCTACTTAATATCTTTGAAAAGTTTACAAGTTTAAACACTCACCTTGAGAATGTTTTTAAATTTACTATTACTCGTGGATGGCAGGACATTAGTCAGGGGCACACTCTTTGGTTGTGGGCTGGATCACATGGCTCATAAACCACCCACTTTCCACTAAGCATCAGTGAGACCTTGGGCAAATGACTTGACATCTCTCTGCCTCAACTACTGCATCTGCGAAATGGGGGAAGCACAGGCTCTCCCTCCTAGGGTATATAAGCACAGGTCTCTTAGAATAAGGCCTGACACACTGTAAGGGCTGTGGAAATGTTTGCAAAGTGAAGGGTAATAACCGAATTCTCTCTTCGTCTGATTTTCCTTTGACTACTCACATCTTTGCTGTTTCAGGATTTTGCTTTCATTGTTATACTCTTTCTTTAAGTTTCTTTCTTTTATGTTAATCTGTGAACTGCTCTTTGGAGATACTCATTACTGACAGCCATGAAATTGTCATGCAACAGACATCATTGCTAAACCTCTCCTACGAACGAAGATATTTAAGGAGGAAAGATGGCAACTGCAGAGTCAGGCCCCCTGAGTCTGAATTCAGCCCTGTTATTCACCATCTAGGTGATTTGTGGCAGGTTATTTAACCTCTTGCAGACTGGGATTTCCCATTTGTAAATCACCTTTACCCATCCTTCAAATATTTCTGTGGGCCCGCCAAGTTCCAGACATTGAAACGTTTACTATCCAGACTGCAATTGCTTTGTTTTAATTAGCATGGAATTGGAACCCAGAAACATCTAAAAAATCCATCCCATTTCTTATAGTGAAAGTGAGTTCTCAGACCCTTTATTATTATTATTACCACTATTCTACCACTATCATTGTCATTATTATGACTTCCCTGAAAGTACAAGTCTTAGAGCTCAGGAGAATGGAAGAGAGGGGGGTCCTTCTTGTCCCCCAGGCCAGTCAGCCCCCACTCCCTTCTATTAGTAAGGAGTCCCAAGGAAAGAAGATGAAAGAAGAACTACAGAGACCAAAACACGAGGTAGAGAAGATCAAATCTGCAATTGGAAGCCAGCAGCCCCCTCTCTGCCTGATTACACAGTGTGCAGCGTGAGGATGTACTTCAGGCACCTGCAGCCAAGGGGGGGACTGAAAAGAGCAGCGGTGGGAGAAGGAAGAAAGGGGAAAAAAATCAGCTTCAATGAAGTGATCCAGAGTTTGCAATTAGAAAAACCAGAAGAAAGCTATTTTGGTGTCAGCAGTTTGTGTTTCATAGTTAAATCCTGCTTTGATTTGGCATTACATTTGGGGGTGGGTAAGAGGAACCCAAGTGTTTCCAGCATCTTTAAAGCTCTCGTCTGCTGGGTGTGCTCCTGGCCCTCCGCTGGGCTCTGCAGATTGCTCCACAGCAGCCCCGGCTACTTCAATGAACAACTGCTTTCCATCGCCTGGAGAGTTGGCCTCCGGAGTTACAGTGAGATCATCAACGTCTGGGGCAGCAGTTGTTGCCGTGTGCAGGGCAGGGGAGGCTGCTGTTGGACGTGGGTAGGCAGGGACCTCCCACTATGTCAATCTTCGAAGGTAGCAGGACACAGTTCCTGTGCACCCCCTCTGATTCTATGCTGCCAATCTGAAGACCGGTAAAGAGGCTACATCTGAGCTTCCAGAATCCAGGTGTCAATAGTGACCTAAACCCCAACTGATCATCTCCCAGACCCTGATGTAAAAAAATGAGATAGAAGTTGTCTTGCTGGAAGAATCCTAGAGCTTCCTTATTTTATGTGTGAGAAAATGTTTGCAGCTGGGGGTTAGAAAATGCTGTGTATTAGGAAGGTAGCTTCACATCTCAAGAGGAGAGAGATGGAGAAAAAAAGAGAAAAGTGGAAAGTAAAAACACTAAAATGGTTACATTTACTTTTAGGGAAACTTAAGAGAGAGTGCATGAGGGAGAGTGTGCTCAAAACCTGGGAAATAAAATCTCTTCTTCCATTCCCCAAGGCAGTTTAAATAATAGAAAACACCCCCAAAAGCCTAGGGTGATTAACACTGGAGTTTGGACATCAGAGGGTGGTTGCCATGGTGACCAGTCCTTCCTTCTGTACACAGCCCTCCATTCTTCATGAAGCCGCCCCACCCTGCAGGTGGCTTTGGAGAGCTGAGGATTCTGCGAAGGGGCAGTGGAGGCGGCCGCACTACTTAGCTGCCAGGCTGCTTCCTACCTTCCCGCAGCAGCTCAGCCTCTGCCATCCAGGCCCAACACCCAGGGCCCCAGCAGGGCCCACCATGGGGCCTCCATTGGTCACAGCCACCACTGGACCCCCACCAGTCAGTCTCACCCGCAGCAAGGTTTCAGTTACAAAGCAGCCAGGGTTGAGAGAGGGAGTCTCTGAGCTGGGGTTCAAGCTTCCTCTGCCATTTGCTCTTCAGAAATCCATCAGGCCTTGTTGGAGACCCCAAATCAAGCCCTCATGGGGAGGAGATGTCTTTTCAAGAAAATACCTGCATACTTGTTTCCCATGCCTGCTTGAGCACCATTTGGTGTGGCTTCCTGGAGAATGACTCTGCTTGGTTTTAAAACAGCTCCATGGAATTCTATGGTTTCCTGGAAGCACCTGAGGGAAATTTCATCAGTGGAGGAAGGGAACCCCTTACCCCAACCCACTTGGCGCAGCTCTGCTTTCATTTAGATTAGATTATAGACTCTGCAGTCATAACTGCACATAATACAAACAACTATACAATACAATACAAACACCAAAAAAGTTCAGCTTAAGAGGCTGAAGATTCTTAGGTCAGGGGTGTCCAATCTTTTGGCTTCCCTGGGCCACATTGGAAGAAGAAAAATTGTCTTGGGCCACACATAAAGTACACTAACAATAGCTGATGAGCTTAAAAAAAAAAAAAAAAAAAAAAAGCAAAAGAATTCTCAAAGTGTTTTCAGATCAGAAAGTTTAAGATTTTGTGTTGGGCTGCATTTAAAGCTGCCCTGGGCCACGGGTTGGGCAAGCTCGTCTTAGGTGATTTCCCTGGTGCTTAGTTTTCTTAATATTTCACCAAGTGTTTAGTACCCTCCAGGAAATAAAATGCACTACCGCTTTCCTGATTCGGTCTACTCACTCCAAGCTACATTGTCTGATGAGAAACTGACTCCCAGTTGCACCATGCCAGCCCCTTAAGTGAATGAGGCTTCCGGGCAAGTTTTCCACCTCAAAGGGACACCACTGCCCCATCCCTTCTTCCTTTCACCATCCACCTGACAATCTTCCCACAGGAAGGGAGCCATCCTTGGAGGCCACATCCCGACAAATGTCAGTCTCTAAACCAAAGAGGCTTGGAGGAAAAAAGACAGAGAGCACACACATCATGAATAATTCAGTTGGCTGACGGGCCCAAACCGAGCTCCCCTGGAGGCAGTGTGGAGACACAAATCTGCCCACCTTATGAAGCTTATAGCAGTTGCCAGTGAGGTCTAGGTAGCGGCTTGGCCCTCCTGTGAGCGCCCAATAATAAATGCTCACATTGGTATGGAGGGCTTTGGTGTGCAGCAGGTACACAAGAAATGAATGAGAATTGCAAGGCCAGAGCAGCTTCATGGGAGGGAAAGGGTCTTTGATTAAGGCAACTGCTGAAGTCCAATGCACATTTGCTTTGCTGTCTCTGGGGCTGAAAGCAGGGTAGAGAGGTGGAGAGTGGGGCATTTACTTCAGCCCAACCATGTGCTAGGTGTCCCGCATGTGTGGAGCCAAGACACCCTAGCAGCATTTTGGTGAGGCAGGTACTGTGATTTCCATTCCTTTGCTTTACTCTCTGAGAGAGAGGCTGACAGAGAGTTTGGAAGATTTGACCATGATTTTAACAGCTAGCGACTGGCAGGGGCAGGCTCACCTCCAGCCCTAGCTGGCTCCAAAGCTGGGGCTCGTTCTTCTGTGTCCCTAATTCCCTCCTTACTTTCCATGCTTTCTGCTCACTGTCTCTAGCAGGATAAGGTGGCCAGGTAAGCAGCCAGGGGGTGAGGAACTGGGAAGAGGCTGCACAGTACACCCTGTTTCTTCCAGAGGATGAATTATCTCCCCCACTTCAAGCTGTCAACATAGACGGGTGTTCGAGGGTGGAACATGGCCCAGCTAATCCCTGCCTGACTTTAATTTCCCATGTGTGGAATATGGACTCCAGGGAGGCAGAATCCAGGAGGCAGAAGCTCAAGCCTTGATGCCTACTCAGATCTCTAGATGTCAAACTCTGCTAACCGGGGTACTGACCACTAAGCCTTGGGGGTGTGAGATTTGAACTTTACCTTTATGGTGGCCTCAGTCTACACTGTCACCCTTGAAACCTGCATCTGTCTTACAGCACGGATCCCATTCTGCTGGTATTGGAAAGAATCATAGTGAAAAGACCTCAAGATTAGAGTCAGAGGGTCTAGGACCAAAGTCCATCTTGTTCTCAAGCTCCTTCAATGACTCGGTTTTGATGGAAGTCAACTCCGCCAACATCATTGCTACTTTGAAAAAATATTCATTCATGTGCTCAATAATTTTTTAGCAATCAAAGATTTATTGAGCACTTACTATGTGCCAGGCACAGTGTTAAGAACCACAAACCCTTAAGATGCTCAATAATATTATTTGAATGAATACAGTGCAAATCATGTTGTTGTAGTAGGTATATATTCACAAGCTTTGGCCAGGAAGAGCAAAATAAGTAGCTTACATTTGAACAATACTTTTCATAAGGCTACAGAGTACACTCACATTCATTGTAATAATTGATGGATTATCCTCAGCTCAAACTGAGAGCATGGCTACTCCAGAAATACTTGGGGAACTATAAGAGGAAGAGGAGGAGGTGACAAATAGTATTTGATGCAACTGAGAAGTCAGCCTCAGAGTTAGCCAAGTGAGACGACAGAGGACAAGGAACAGAAAGAGAAGTAACATTTGAACACCTACTATAAGCATCTCATTTAACCCTGAATGATCCTATGAAGGGAGTAAGTATTTTCATTCCTTTTTTACAGACAAAGGAAGCCAAGCTCAGAGACGGTAGCTATCTTGGATAAAGTTACACAGCCAAAAGTGGCAAAATATCTGACTCCAAATTGCAAGTTTTTTAACCCCTATGCCATTCTGAACCTTACCCAAAAGAGAAAGACAAGGAGGAGAGGCTGTGTCAGTGGGATAAGGTGAGATTTGTTGTGATAAGAGAAAAAGAATAGATGTGGGACCATGCAAACAAACACGAAAAGTCCAGTGACATTTCATTGATGATAGCAATGATTACTGTTAACGTTGGTTGGCAGCCCACATCATCGACAGTTCAAGCCATAGTTCCTGGAACTTCATAGATATATTTTGAAAGGACTTTCAGCAGGAAGCCCAGACTTCCAAAAGAGGAAGATTGACTACCATACCAGGCAGTCATTTTTATCTCTACTTTATAGACAAGGAAACTGAGCTTCTAAGAGGTTAATCAATTTGCTTTAAGTCACCCATATCGGAAATGGCAGAGCAGCGATTTGAACCCAGGTCTTTCTGACCTTCAAATTTATGTTGCTTTTTATGACCCTATCCTAAAGATGACCAAGGATGGATGAAGGAACTCTTAGAATCTCAGAATTTGGAAAAGATAATAAACTTTCTCTAATCAGGCAGTTCTCAAACTTAGGTGATTAGACCCATGCTCAAGCAGTGACATGGAAACCTTATTAAAGGAAAACGGGCTTCATCCCTAATCGAGGAACCTGCCTTCTCCCCTGTGGCCCTGGTGGCAGGAGAGGTACGCAGGAAGGGGCAGGGTTTCAGGTGAACAGGAGAGCAAGGAGGTGCTCACAGTCTGAGTCAGGCAGACCTCCTGGCTCTTGCCTTCTAGCTCAAGACCTTTGACAAACTTCCATGTTTCCTGAATCTCAGTTTTCTCACCTGTAGAATATTTTATTGGCAGCACTTAGAGATATTAATTGAGTATGTGTTTAGAGACAAAATGACCCGGATTAGAGTAACAGCTCTGCTGATGACCTTGGCTAAATTAAAACCTCTGGGCGTTTGGGGTCCTTATCTTGAAAATGAGCATAGTAAAAACTACTTCATGACTTGTTACAATGAAATAAGACAGTATATATGGAGCCCCCCCTCAGTACAGAACCTGACCCCTAGTAAACACTCCACCAATGTTAGCTATTCTTACTCTAGGTAGCAGAGCAAAGTGCTTATGACCTCAGGCTCTGGAGTGATCCTTCCTCAATTCACCGACTCCATCACTTACTACCTTGGGGACACGAACAAGTTTCTTAAACCCTCTATGACTTGTTTTACTCATTCTGAAAAATGGGGATAATTGTATTATTGTATCTACCCTAGAGGGTTATTATGAAGATTAAATAAGATATGCATGGAAGATGCCTAGCATAGTGTCTGGCAGGTGGTGAGTGTTCCTTAAAGGGTACCTGTTATTAGCTCCATATGGGATCAAACTTGACAAGAATTGGACAACAGCAGTCAGGTCTACAGAGTGACAGAGTGAGCTCCCCATCTGTGGCTGTGCTGGGCCAGAGGCTAAAAGACCATCTGTTAAGGGTGGGTGGAAGGGATTCCCATACGAGGTCAATGGTGGGCTTTGCCGACCTCTAAGACTCTAATTGTCTTTTCCGTGCTGTGACTCTCAGTTTGAATTAGTAGAGAAGACACTGACCCATCAGTGCAGCAAATCAAAAGTGGAAAAATTACTTTCTAGCTTAGTTTTAAAAATCAAAGACCCTTTCCAGCCAAAGGCAATTACAGACTGATCCACAGTAAGGCAAAGCATATTTCAATTGAAAAATGGCATCTTCCTAGTCATTGCCATATGGAGCCAGGACACCAGGTGGCCCAGGGCTGAGACCAATCACAGGGTCCAATTGGAACTAAATAAAATGACCCCCTGGAGGAAATGGCTCCAGCAAGGCCCACAAATCCCTATGACATGTCATTTTGGCATGTCCCACATCAGCCTGGGCCGGTGCTCTGCCTGATGCCCGAGGCCCTGTCCCTTCTCTCAAGTGGGACAAAAAGAGAAGGGGCCTCAGCTGTGAGTACATCTCTGTGTGGGAGGAGGAGACCACGGGCACAGTGGAGGAGTCCTGGCCTCACCCTGCTGCTGTGGAAGACCCCAGAGACCGCCAGAGTCACATGGGCTGTCATTTGCCAACCATCTGCTGGCAGTTCTCAAAGATGGGCCACATGGCCCAATGCCTTCATCTATATTAAAACTCTTACCCCCTGAATTTCAGCTCCATCCCAGGAAAATCATTTCAACACAGTCATTCTATCTCTCCTTTCCTGTCTTCTAGAACCATTTGTGTTCTCCCCTGCCATGGGAAAGCAGGTCACATTTTTGGTAGAAAAGGTGGGATAGTAGACGCTGGAAGATGGAGCCATGTGCTGTTGTTATGATTCCCTTGCCACCACCCCAAATCCAGAGCAATGGTCAACTCATCTGCCTCCACTTCTGGTTCCAGCAGCAGTGAATGCAAGAACCAATCAGATGTATAAGTTCCTCTAGGTAGCATCTCTCCTCCTCATAATAATATAGTTTAGCATTTAACAAAGTTTAATGTGTTTTCTGCAAACATTTAAAAAGACAAATACATGAGAAGTACTGACTTAAGCAACATTAACAGGTTTCTTTCCTGCAGCTTTTCCCAGAATTGTTTTCTCTTCCCTTCCCTTCCCTTCCCTTCCCTTCCCTTCCCTTCCCTTCCCTTCCCTTCCCTTCCCTTCCCTTCTCCTCTCCTCTCCTCTCCTCTCTTCTCTCCTCTGTCTTCTCTTCTCTTCTATTCTCTCTTCTCTCCTCTCTTCTCTTTTCTTCTCTTCTCTTCCCTTCTCTTGTATTCTCTTCTCTTCTCTTATATTCTCTTCTCTTGTCTTGTCTTGTCTTCTATTCTCTTCCCTTCCCTCCCCTTCCCTTCTCTTCTTTTCTTTTCTTTCTTTTAAGAAACAGGGTTTTGCTCTGTAACCTTGGCTGGAGTGCAGAGGCACAATCACAGCTCATTGCAACTTGCCTCCCACCTTGTGATCCTTCCACCTTGGCCTCCCAAAGAACTGTAATTACAGGCATGAACCACCATGCCTTGCCAGAGCTTTTAAAAAATAAACTAAAGTGCATTGGGAATCTCCAAGAAAGGGATTGGGTCACGGGAGCAGCTACAGCATTTTCCAAGCTTTGTCTCAGAGTGTCTTGAAGGAAACACACTTTGGGAAAATAGCAGAACTTGGAGCATGGACTTTGGAGCCTAATAGCCCCTGCAGGGGACAGGGAGGGTTTGAGGGTTAAATCTGGATTCTGCAACTTACCAGGTGTGTGACTTACTTTACGCTGCATTTTGCTGCATTTAATGGGAATGATTATAGTTACCTTGCAGAGTCACCATGAGTACTTGTAGTTAAATGCACAAATGTATATAAAATGTTTAGTGCCTAGGAAATAGTAAGTGGAGAATAAATGGTTGCAATTATTCTTGCTGATGCTGTGATAATTTTGTTGTGAAGAAGGAAATAGAGAAAGGTCCTTGGCCTTGTGTTTAGAAAGAGGGAGGAGCAAGGAGGAGAGGAGCTAGAAGACCTTGACGGCAACCAGTCTTGGTGGGACATTAGGGGCAGCTCAGGAACAAGTTGCCACTGAAGGTGGGTGGTTCCAGCCACTGCAGGAGATGAAGGCAGGCGGGGCCCCCTGGCTCTGCAAGCTAACAAAGAAAGGGCTTTTGGGGCTCAGTCTGGCCCTTCAGGGATGGTGGCTGGGAACAGCCAATCGTGTTTACCCCCTCAGTTGCTGGGAACAATTGTCCCTCTCAGTCGGCCTATTGTCTCCAGTAAAGCAGGCACATAACTCCCATTGGCACTGATGGGATTATGTGCTCCTATCGGGACAGAAACAGAGCCCAAGCTTGAATAAGAGATGGGGAAGCAATGGGTCCCCCTCTGCGACCTATCTCAATGCAGCCATTCGTTTGATTATCAGCTGAACACAGTGAGGCCTCTTTCAAGAGAACTATTCAACCCTGAGCATTCGTAGCCTGCCTGCTTCTTGATAACTTTTCAGGGAGTAGGACTGATTGCATCAAATACAGGATGCAATGAAAAGGCTTCAAAATGCCCATGACATTCAATCTTGAATCAAAATGGCAGCTGATAATGGCTTTCCAAATGGCTGTGCTGTGTCAGTGGCCTTCAATGTTTTTGCTCCCATCCCCTAAGAAAAAGAACGTTGAAAAACATTTGGACTCCTTTGCACATTGGTAAACGACTCTCTAAAACTTGCCATGATGTATGTACCTAAGTTTACTTTGTGTTAAAAGGGAGTGAAAAATTGTATACATTTTACAATGAAATAAGATTAATATTAAATATAATTAGAATAAATGTTTCACAATGTGATTAGAAAAAAACAAGCCTGAGCTACCCTAATTGGAGAAAGCACACCACAAGATTTGGGATGGGGAAGAGATCTACTTTTTATCAAGTGGGAGAAGGGCCTTTGTGAAACCTTCTTGGATAGATCTTTTCCTTGGGTAGATCAATGTTGGAAATGAGTAGAAAAACAATTTGAGATCTGGAAATTGATTCCCTTCAATTATTCATGCCTGCTCACCCCTTGGACAATCTTCATCTACCCCCAATTTGAAGACCATTGTGCTAACTGATCTTAATGAGGCTTAGTACGTAGAATTGGAGAAACCTGTGACTTTGCAGAGGAAAGGCTGCCTGGGCATCACAGAGCCATTTACAGTTCAGGGGAAGGGGAGAGGAATGAGAAATGACACAGGGCTCTCGCATTACATTTATATCTGTGGACTTTGCAAAATATAGTTTGGAAAAGATGATAGTCCTGAGAAACATTCCAAGCATGTTGAGAAGAACTGGCATCACTAACCTATAATGCTTTCTCTGTTCTATTGTCAGAGCATCTCAACACAAGCCCAAAGACCACATTTCTAGTGCCAAGCTTTGCCTATAACAGAATTATGTACAATTCATGTAAAGACTGGAAGCTCTGTGTGTTTAAGGCCCTTAGCTGATCTTTAAACCAATATTTCCATTTATCCCCCTTTTTTGACACCTCAGATGGTTTGAAACCCCACGGTAAAACATCTAGCAAGATTCGGGATGGGGGAGGGATCTACTTTTTACCAAGTGGGAGGATGGCTTCTGTGAAACCTTCTTGAATAGATCTTCTTCTTGGGTAGATCAGTTTTAAAAACTAGTAGACAACAAGTTGAGATCTGAAAACTGATTCCCTTCAACTATTCGTGCCTACACACCCCTTGGACAATCCTCATCTACCCCAATTTGAAGACCATTGCTGTAACTGATCTTGATGAGACTCAGTATGTAGAATTAGAGAAACCTGTGACTTTGCAGAGGAAAGGCTGCCTGGGCATCACAGAGCCATTTACAGTTCAGGGGAAGGGGAGAGGAATGAGAAATGACACAGGGCTTTTGCATTACATTTTTAACCATACTGTTAGCAAACATTTACCAACTACCTACTATATGCCAGGCTCTATTCTAAGTACTGGAAATATTGTATTGAACAAGATATATATATATATAATGTCATTATCCTGGTTGTGATATTGCACTAAAGTTTTGCAAGATGTTACCCATTGGAGCTAAATGGGTAATACACAAAATCTCTCCATATTATTTCTTACAATAGTATGTGAATCCACAATTGTTTCAAGATTTAAAAGTTCAATTTAAAAAGATACATAAATAAAACACAAACACATAGATTATGACATGAAAGCATAAAAAAATAAGAAAGTTATAATTGAAAAATAAGTCTGGGCCTGGCAGCTCAGGCCTGTAATGTCAGCCCTTTGGGAGCCTAAGGTGGGAGGATTGCTTGAGCCTAGGAGTTCAAGATCAGCCTGGAAAACATAGTGAGACTTCCATCTTAGCAAACAACAACAACAACAACAAAACCCCAAAAGTTAGCCAGGTGTGGCAGTGTGCACCTGTAGTCTCAGCTACTCAGGGGGCTGAGGTAGGAGGACTGCGTGCGCCTACGAGGTCCAGGCTGCAGTGAGTCATGACTGCCCCACTGTACTCCAGCATGGGTGTCAGAGCAAGACCCTGTCCCAAAAAAAGAAAAGAAAAAGGAAACAGAGAAGTGTGCTAGAATAGAACAGTGAGCTTCCACAGATTGACAGCTCAGGGAAGAGGCCAAGGTCAAGCTCAATGATGACAATAGCCACCTGGACCAGGCCACTCTAGAGATGTGTCACAGCTTGGCTGGGTTATTGGACCTCACCAGGATCCTTCCAAGATCAATGATATTTAAAGATATAGGAACCAGAAAAAGCAAACCAAGAGGTCTATTGGACTGAGCTGCTTTCTGTCTGGCATTTTCTTATCAGACATGTTGCAGAGCATAGGTGCTGCAGAAGAAACTGTGAGTAAGGAACACGGGTCTGGGTTCTGGACGCTCCTTCTCATAGCAGTCATGTGACCTTGGTAAGTTCCTCATTTCTTTGGAACTCAGGTGCTTTCCCTGCAAAATGCATCACCTAGGCCAGTCCTTCACAAGTATTTCACCTCTTACTCCTCAGGACATCCTATGAGGCAGGTGCTATTATTATTTCCATTTTACTGATAAACAAACTGAGACTTAAAAGCATCAGGTAACTTGCCCAAGTCACAATAAAGTAGCAGAGCAGGGACTGGAATCCAGTTCTATTTTACTTAAAAAGCACTTAGACTAGATCAGATATACCTGTGAGTTTGTGTCTAGAACTAAGGAAAGCCAGTCTGGAAGTGGATAGTAAAGGTGACCATATCTAGAATACACTTAAGAGCAGAAGCAAAAGAACACAATCCACTTGGTGGCTGCTGACAGCCAATTCTAAAGCCTGTCACTGAAATAATAAAGTGAAACTGAATGTCAGCTTCAACTGCTCAGCAAATCAAATCCATGCAGCATGAAGGACATGGTGCTGAGAAACAAAAGGGGTCTTGGGAGACTTGGGTTTGAATCCAGGCTTCATCATTTATTTTGTAGGATGCTTTGGGCAAATTACCTGATTTCTCTGAGTCTCATTTTCCTCAGCTGTAAAATGGAGATAATAATATTAGACTTTCCTTGTGAGATTGTTGTGAGGTTGGCTTAGAACACTACCTGTCACACTGGGCATTTTATTCGTGTTGGGTGCTGTTATTATTATTATTGTTACTAGTTGTTGTTATTGACCTAGAGCTGGATAGCTCTAGAAAAGTTATTATTGTAGGGTTTCTGAGAATTAAATAAAATATCACATATGGTAATGCCTACATCAACATTCTCTTGCAGTTCTCCTCAATTTCTTTTTCAACACAAGTGAAGAATTGTTACTAGATCCCCAGGGACCCTTTTTATAATTTCCTTCCTACCATAGACCTCACAAGGACATTGTCTCTTAAGTTGAATTTTTCAAAAACAATTAATTAATGTCTCTATTTTTTATTAAGCAAAAGCATATATAATTGCCAATCTCAACTCCTGGTCTTCAGTGAATAACCAGTTACCATGCTGGTCTACTGTAATTCTTGTCAATGGAAAAGATGTTTGTGTCCAAGTTCATGTCCCTCTAGTCTGACTGTGATCAAGTAGAATATACCAGCTGGGCTTTTGGGAATGCTAAGAATGGCTCCCAGCCCCCATTATCATTTCCTGAAGCCCGAGGACACAAACCTGGGACTAGTGGATAACCTTAGACTTCGGCTTCTAGAACTCCAGGTCAGGGAGAAGAGGAGGGGCCACATTTGGAGTCTGCCCACTGGTTGGGTATTTGATCTGGGACAAGTCACTTAACTTCTTCTTATCAATTCAATAGGAATAACATTGATCTTGGAAGGCTTGTAAGCATTAGTAGTAAGTGCTGAACAAATATCAAATCTCCAGTTTGTTTTTCAAACTTTAATGGGTATTGGCACATGGTGGGGAGTCTTGTCAAAGTGCAGATTGTGATTCATGGTGTGGGGTGGGGCCTGAGACTCTGCATTTTTAACATGCACTTCAGTGAGCTGATACAACTGGTCCCTGGACCACAATCAGTAGCAAGGATCTAACACACCTTCCACATGGGGTTTAGAAAAAAGTGCAGTGGGGTTCAAGTGGGGACACCTCAGTCCTAATCCAGCCAGTATAGTGCAGTCGACAGAGAGACATCTTTGAAATCAACAGAGCTTGATCAAAATGTCAGCTGGGCCTCTGACTAGCTGGATAGCTCTAGGAAAGTTGATTTAGTTCACTAAGGCTTGGCTTTCTCTTCTGAAAACTGGAGACAAAACTGCTTACATCTCATTAGATGGCTTGGAAGATTAACAGGGACCATGTATGTGAAGCACTCAACATAAGACTTGGCATGTAACATTGCCAAGTAAATTGTAGCTTTCTAATCTTCCACTACCTGGCTCTGTGACTCTAATCAACTAACTTAACCCCCTCTGAGCCTGGGTTGAAGCCTATGAGCTGACCCATTGACTCTTCTGCTTCTATTTTCCTAGTTATGATACTGGGTCCTGATGTATCTGTGGCCATTGCCTTTGCCCTGCCTAACCTGTTCCAGAAGCTTCAGCAAAAGATCTACATCCAGAAGGTCCCCATACTCAACCCTGGGAGGCACATCTATTGTGTGCTTTCCTGGGGCTCAGTTGGACTGCAAGAAGATGGATTCCCATGCTTTTGGGAGTTAATTGAGACCCTTAATTCTCAAACCCCTGAATCAGGCCTGATTGGGCCCACTGAACCCAAAAGGCCAACAGGGAATGGAGTTTAGCTCAGGAATGATGAGACCTTGTGATCAAAGGAGGTGAAAGAAACTGCTGAGAGATAATTTATTAATAAGGGATAAATAGAATACTAATTAAGGCAGAGCTTTCAAGAAGGCAAATTCCCAAAGTAAAACTTTAAGGAATGCTCAAATAATTGCCATTTTAATTAAAAGTATATCACCCGGTACAAATGGCAAGCCACCCCTTCTCACCATGAGGACGGCCTGAAATGCAAAACTGGCTGCATCTTCCCAAGTGCAAAGGCTGTGAGCTGGTGAGTGAACCCAGGTCAGGCTGAGCTGTATTTCCCCACCTGGGCCTCCTCTGGGCTGCTATTACTTGTTGGGCTTGGGGACTCCTCTTCTACTCCCCTGCAGCCTTACTCAGAGGGCAAAGTATGGGTGCATCTCCTGCTACCAAGGTTTCCACAGTAGCTGCGCCAAGTCCCAGGATTCAAACCCCCTTCTCTGCCTCCCTTTCCATTCCAGCAGCTGCCTGTTTTCCCTGGTTCCTGTCTCACCTGCTCTCCCCAGAGCCACTGCCAGCCACTCTCCACAGCCCTGCCTATATAATCTTGCTAAAATGCAAATCTATCATGTCCTTCATTTGCTTGGAAAATCTCTACTGGCTCCTTGTTAACCACATCAATAGGAAAAGCAATGATTTGTTAAGCACTTATTATGTCCCACGCACTGTGCTAAGGACTTCAAAACAGCCCTACAATGGAAATATTAACCACATTTCCAAAATGAAAAAACTGAAGTTAAGACATGTGAAATTGCTGGGCTAGTCATGCAGTGCACAAGTGGCAGAGTGAAGATTTGAACCAAGGTCTGAAATTAACCTCAAAGCTTACATCTTAACTACTAGTCTACATTGCCTCTTGGTTCCTTTTTGCTATAGGATAAGGTCTGTTTCCTGGTATGGAATGCAAGGTCTCTGTTTGCCTCCTCTATGCCACCTCCCTCATTTGCTGCTGCTTCAGACATTGCACAGGGAGCCCTGCAGCTCCAAGTTCCATGCCATTGCTCCTTCCCTGCTGGGAGCCATCCATGATCCCCTGTATCTTCCTGCATCTGCAGATACTGTGTGATCCTCCTTTCCTCAAACTGAATATCTTTCCTCATCTGCAAGACAGGTTTGCTTGTTCCTTTCTCCGTGCTCCTTCACTTCTCTGTCTCACCTCTTTTATTGCTCTCCTTCCATGAGACACTGAGCTCACAGGAAGCAGGGGCTGTGCTATTCAACTTGACTCCTAGCACAGAGCCTGGTGCTGTTGAGTAGGTGTTCAGCATGTGTTCACCAAAGCTGATGGTTACCATGATTACAACCATACACTGAAGTCTGCACTGTGACTACAGCAGGAGACAAACTGGACCAGGACCCACTAGATCAGGTCCCTGCCCTCTGAGAGCCCACAGTCTAATGGGGGAGACAAGCAATAAACAAATAAGTGAATAAACAAGATGCTACCAGAGGCTGGCCAACACTCTGCAGGCACTCAAGCAGAGAGATGCAGTAAGGAGTAACTGGAATGATAAGCAAGGTGGCCTATGACATGGGGCTGTATAAATAGAGACCCAAATGAAGAGGAGGCACATGGGTGGTGTGGGACAGCAAGTGCAAATGTCCTGAGATAAAAACAATTCAGTGTGTCTGTGGATAAGATAGGTCCCAGAGGGGAGAGAAAGAGACAGACAGAAACAGAGGAGGTGGGGGTAGAGAAAGTGCATGTCTCAGAGAAGGTTTCAGTACGTGATATTTCCAGGAGGACAACTACTGAAAAGACAGGAAGAACCTGGTTTCATTCGGGTTTCACCCAGCCCTGCAGGAGGCTGCCAGAGGGAGGAAAATGCCCAGGAACACCCAGTCTGACAGCTGGGACATGCGTGGACATGGTCAGCTGATGGCCTTTGTAGGAGGGAAAGAGAATTGTTTACACCAATGTTTGTCAGCCTTGAAGAAGGGGGTGGATATAATTTTGCTCCCCAAGAACATTTCACAATGACTGGAGGTATTTTTGGTTGTCTCAGCTGGGGATGGGGAGTTGTTGCTAATGGCATCTAGTGGGTAGAGGCCGGGGATGCTGCTAAATAGCCCACAATACACAGGGCAGTCCTCCATCACAAAGATATATCTGGCTCCACATGTCAATTGTGCTGAGGTTAAGAAACCCTGGTCTACACTACATTCCTGGTTGAAATGTTGATGCATCTGACTCTACTCAGCTCCTTGAGTAGGCCTAGGCTGACAACCAGCTTTCTCCCATCACTGAAACTCACTCCAACCCACTTTCCCCCTTCTTCCACCTCTTGCTCAGGAAACGTTCTCACAACAACCTTACCAAGGGAATCCCATTCAGTACCAATCTGTGTGGACACTGGTCCTTGACTTGCAAATACTATGGTCAAAGAGCACTAAACCCAGACTCCACAGGATTGGGAATGAGTTACCTCTACACTCCAACATCAGTTGCCTTCCTTTCTGTTGACCTTTTTGCAGGGACATTCCATTCCCATGAAAGTAGAGGATCTCCAGAAACTAACTATGTTCCCCTTGTATGTGAGACAACCCTTTGAAGTTCCCTTGTATCATAAGAACGGGTTGCCCTTGGGCTCCAGCTACATGCTACTAAGTTTAGCTCACGAATTACACATCAATGCTAGTAGTCAGGCAGGGGGCTTTAAGCCATTGGCCTGAAATACTCTAGTCTGCAGCCTGGCTCCACCACCACCGTGAGTAGCCTGCTCCTTTGTTGACCTCAGTTGTCTCATTAGTGAAATGGGAATCATAATATTTACATGGTTGTTTACGAGGAATAGTGATTATATTAATATAAATCACTTAGTAGATGTTCAAAGTACTGCTGCTAGTATTATTATTATGCCTGAGCTGGAAGAAGAATTAGAAATCACCCTGTCCAGCCTCTTTATTTTATAGATGCAGATGCTGAGGCCCAGAGAAAGAAATAGATGGACTTGTTTTCTGGGTTTCGAGATGGTAGAGGAGACATTATACTCACATATTACTGATGAGAAAACAGGCCAGCAGTGAACCAGGTGAGCTGAAAAGCTTGGCCTTTCTGGGCAATGCCACACAGTTAGTGCTGGGTGATGCCCCGTGTTACAATTCTGGCCATCTGTGAATCCTGATCCCCAGACCAGAGTCCTGCACAGCAGCTCCACAGTGGCTCCCATTCCAGAAAAGACCTTTCACTGCCCAACTTTCCACTGGGCTAGAAATGGGCCGTGAGTCTCCCTGCTAAAAAATTTGCTGTCCTAGGGCTCAGTCCTTATGCTTCCGTTACTTTCCAATGCTTTTAGTGGCAAACACCACAATTGCTTTTGCACTAACCTATTTTTTTTTCTTTCTCTTTATCCTCTATCACTCCCTTGGTGATTTCCTCAACTCTCACAGCCGTTAATACCATCCATATACTGGAAACTCCCAAACTTACTAAATCCCATTGATTCTAAACCACACATTTTTTCCACATTTTAATATCTCTGAAGTTGCAATGTATCCTAGCTTACTGGACAGTGCTTTTTCCTGGTAGTAAATAAAATAATGGTCTTATAGTCAGTGGTCTCTTTGATTTGATTACATATTGGACATATTTACCCTGAGAACACACCTTTGAATTCCAAACTCAAAAATCACAATGGCTTTTCAACACGTGACTTGGACTAGTGATAGACATCTCAAACACAAATGAGTATAACTGAATTTCCAACCTTTCAGTCTCCCCCATCTCAGCAACTGGCAATCCCATCCCTCCAGTTGTTCAGGCCAAAATCTTGGAGTTACCATAGACTCCTTTCTTTCTCTTGTAATCTACATCCAATCTGTCAACAAATTCTGCTGGCTCACTTAAAAATAAATTCTGAGTCCAATCATTTCCTACCAATCTGCTACCACCATACTGAGGCAAGAAATTCTTGTTTCTTACCTAGATTATCTGCATTACCTCCTAACTGGCCCCCTGCTTCTCTGACTAACTACAGTCTTGGCTCAGAGCAGCAGCCAGAGTGAGCCTGTGATTGAAACAGCCCTAGCTCCCTGCCCAAATCCCTCCCTGCCTCCTCACTCTGGTTCATTTTTAAAGTAACTTATAATTAGGTTCTATTACATATATTTTTTTCTTTCCATGTCTATCTTCTGTTTCTCCTACCAGAATGTGAGCCCCATGAAGTCAAAGATTTTATTTCTCATGTTTAGCACCTGATCCCTACTTTCTAGAACAGTCTATATATTTCTTCAGTACCTACTATATACCAGGCAATAAATATATGAACACATAGAAATAATAATAATCTTTGTTGGACGAATATTATAAATATTTGTTGAAACAATATATATTGATATTAATAAATACTAGTTGGTAAATGAAGTATACATAAATATTTGTTGAGTGAATCAGTTTTCACAGGATAATGCTTTCAAGGGAGCAATGACTTTCAAGTCAAACTAACCTGAGTTCAGATTCTGAATCTACTACTTCGTGGCTGTGGGACTTGGGATATTCATTTAAACTCTCAGCCTGTTTGTAATCTGTATAATTGGAAGACTAAGGCCTACCTTTCAGGGCTGTTTTGAGTTAATGTGCCTACAGTGCCTGCACAGTCCCTGACACATAGCAGATGCTTGGTTTTTTATTGTTTATTACTTTATTACTGTTGTTCCAACCTCTACATTTAGCCACGGAGCTCTGGAGCTTTTCACAAAACCACAGCACGTTTCCATGGAAGGTGAACTCAGGGCAGAAGCACAGTGGTGTCAACGCTTTGGGGGCGGGAAGACTTGGATTCGAGTCCACGTGATTCCATCCATCAGCAGGGTGACCCTGGGCATGCCATTTAACCCCTCTGAGCTTCAGTGTTCTCAGGCATGAAGAGGAAATAATGACCACATCCATTTCAAACAATTGCTGTGAGCCCTTCTGGTGTGCATGATATGCGTGTGAAGCACATAGGGCGCAGTCAATTCTAAGCAAATGCTACCTTGCATTATTATCATCTAACCTGACAGAGCTCAGTCCCTGGCTCCTGAGGCCCAGGGTGCTGCTTTGAGCTTCCTGCCAGCCTGCCTGCCTGTGGACACACACAGTGGTAGGAGCTTGCCAAGGCTGTCCTGTAACTACAGCTACCTCCTGAGAAACAATCACACCACACCCCACACAGAGGCCGTCCCCACACTGCCTCCTTGCTGGGGTCACCAGAATGCTAATGCCAGGCTATGGTCCTGCCTGCAAGTGATCTTCCTCACCACTTCCAGTGGTGACAATGGTGACTTGGTCAGGGGACTTCTGACCCTCCAGCTGCCACCGGTGTGCTTTGTTGGGCCGATGGTTTCCACTGGGGGAAGGGAGATAGACAAATGCTGATTTTTTCCATTAGAAATATCCCATGACCTTCCAGCAACCTCCCACACCCCTAGAGGAGGAGGTACATGGCAGTAAAAAAGATGTTTTGTTTTCTTTCTGTAAAGAAAAACGATGCTTTGTGTAAATTATCTTTCTGACTGGAACCTAACTAATTCAGAAGTTAGAACACCTATGCAGGGCAGGAGGCCTGCTGGTCTCTTCACCGGTCACTGAGTGATTTGAAGAGGTTACTGTGTGAGGGGCTCAGGACAAGGGGGTGCCCTGTCCTACTCCCTCTGCAACTTGTACCCCACATCAGCCACCAAGGGGAACGCTGGACCTCTGTGCTGGTGCTCCAGTGGTCACTAGGGCAGAAAAGTTCCTGCACCCCTGGGACGTATATCCTAGTTGGGGAGACAAGCCCCAAAAGACATAAAGACATAAACAAGGTAATTTCCATTAAGGTAAGGGCTCCAAAGAAAAAGGTGACATGTTAGAGAATTACTGGCGATGGGGCAGGGCGGGTCTCAACTACTACTGTAATTGAGGTGGTATTGGGGGGTCTCCCAGAGGAGGTGACACTTCCATATCCTTTCACTCAAGTACACACGTTCTCAGGGAGCAGCTGTACCCTCAGCACTAAATCTACCGCCCAGCAAGAACTAGACAACCATGCCTGTGTGTTAAATGTTAGTGTTAGTCAATGCAATGAGACATAGCTGCTTGTATATCTAAATGTTTCTTAACCTTATGATTAACCCAGTAACTTTAGCTCCTGCTTTCCAAGAGCTAATCCAAGGAACAGACTACAGTGAAATTTTCATGGGGCACCAATAACATGAGAAAAATAAAGACAATATTGGGAGTTTTTATACAAAGATCTAAGAATTGTTTAGTGTTTACTCTGAGATTAAGTTCTTTCTGACTTGGAGTGTGTGTGTGTGTGTGTGTGTGTGTGTGTGTGTGTGTGTGTGTGTGCCAAAATGTCCTTTCTTTTATAAAATAATGGTGCTGGCTGTTCATTTTTTAGGTTTCTTTTTCTTTAATTTTTTTCTTGGCAAAATAAGTTTCTTCTCATTCTTTTATTTTTTGAGATGGAGTCTCACTTTGTCACCAGGCTGGAGTGCAGTGGCATGATCTCGGCTAACCGCAACCTCTGCCTCCTGGGTTCAGGTGATTCTCCTGCCTCAGCCTCCTGAGTAGCTGGGATTACAGGCGTGCACCACCACACCAGGCTAATTTCTGTATTTTCAGTAGAGACAGGGTTTCACCATGTTGGCCAGGATGGTTTCGATCTCTTGACCTCATGATCTGCCCGCCTCAGCCTCCCAAAGTGCTGGGTTTACAGGCGTAAGCCACTGCGCCCGGCCTTTCCATTCTTAAAAAATATTTTTGAGAATTCAACAATCTGGGAACCACTGTTTTATAGACTTCTTACTTGGCAGCTTGAAGGCTAAAGGAAAACTAGCTTTGTTTTGGAAGGGAGCTGGCAAATGCCTTCCAGTCGCCTCTGTGCACCTGCTGGAGTCCATCCCTGGTTTGGGAGTGTGGGATCATTGGGTTTCAGGTCTTTGGAAGTCAGACAGTGTGTATGAGAAGTGGACTCACCTGCAGTCTCAGGAAAGGATGAAAAATAACAAAGAGATGTAGCGCACTGTTCCCTCAGCAGCGTCCCTAAACTGCAAAACGCTCCTTATCACTAAAAATTGCTGGGGATGAGAGAAGGCAAATACCAGAAGGTCATGAAAAGAACTGCCCAGAGTCCATGAGAGCTGATTTACAGCAGATTGATGCAAAAGATCTCCTCAAACCACTTCCATTTCTGCTACCATTTTTCTTTCCCCTTTGTCCCTCCTTGGCCCCCTCCTAGATTGAAAACATGAAATTGGGATAGGAGAAGAGGCCCTGGGAGTGTGCTGTTTCCTCGGTACAAAAATTATTAATCCTTCATGCTTGCCACATACCACAGAGTGGGGAACGTGGCTTGATTTCACAAAGCTCTGAGAAAACTTCCCCACTGCCATGTCCCTACCATTTGTTAAGAGAAACAACTGTAACTTGATTCCCAGGATTGTGTGTGTATGTGTGTCAGCGCAGAGAGCTATCTCCTTGTGACTTGGCTGTACCCTCAACCCCACAGAGAAATGGCAGGGAGGTCTGCAGAACTCCCCTCTGTAGGAGTGCTGGTGGGAAGTGGGCTTGACCAGTCAGAAGGGACTAGGAAAAGCAGTTTCAATGGGCTGGAGAGTCTGATGTCTGTCCACTGGAAAGTTGAAGCTCATTGGACTTGATACAGACTTGGGAAAGTTAAAGGCAAGGGAGTGTGGCTATTGGCTGGGAGATAATGAAAGATGGAGAGAGAGAAAGAGAAATGTATTACTCCATTTTCATGCTGCTGACAAAGACACACCTGAAACTGGGTAATTTATAAAGAAAAAGGGGTTTAATGGACTCACAGTTCCACATGGCTGGGGAGGCCTCATAATCATGTCAGAAGGCAAAAGGTACAGTTAACACGGCAGCAGACTACAGAGAATGAGAGCCAAGCAAAAGGGGAAACCCTTTATAAAACCATTAGATCTCGTGAGACCGAGACATTACCAGGAGAACAGTATGGGGGAAACTGCCCTCATGATTCAATTATCTCCCACAGGGTTCCTCCCACAACACGTGGGAATTATGGGAGCTACAATTCAAGATGAGATTTGGGTGGGAACACAGCCAAACCATATCAAGAGAGATAAACAATAGAGATGGTGGGGGCGGGGGGTGGAGAAATATGCCATAGCATGGAGAAATAAACCAACTCTCCCTCCCCAGCAGCAGCCAAGGAGCCATGAACCCCAGGGACCTGGGACTTCCACAGAAATGTTGGCCTGAGAAGGAAAGCTGGGATGAGGAAGAGTTTCCACTACCTTACTCCCAGGGTTTGTGGGTACAAAAATGGTATTTTCCAGATACGGACTTTGCGTGACAGAAAGAGTTGGCCCAGGGAAGTAATGGACCTCAGCAGAAAGCTGGAATGAACTTCAGATTTTCTAAGGGGCTGCCAAGCCAGTGGTGGCTTCAGGATCAAGTGCAATCAGCCAGGTCAGGGGACTGCAGGAGAGCATCCCCAGCCATCCTGGGAACTCTGAGCAAGCGGGAAAGACCTCTACTGCAGAGTGGGTTTTAAGGGTCTGCCAATAAGCACAAGCACACCAGGCAAGTAGGAACTGTCCTTCCCTCTATTTTCTCCTTCTTTATCCAATCCTGGAGTGTGCAGTCAGTAAACAACGGGTGAAAAACGAACAGAGAAAGGGAGAAGCCAATCATACTCATTCCCCTGAAACGAGGCTAGCTCTGAAGCTGACTTTAGAAATAGAAGGGGAGAAGATTGATCTCCAATTCAAATGCAGAGTTGGAATTAACACACAGGACCGGGAATTCCAATTACAGAACTGAGACTGTGTTTTGTGACTTCAAGTTATGCAAGACATTACCTAACAGAGGGTGAAAACATTGTGGGACCTCTTTGAGTTTTCACTGCAGGGAAGAAGAAAACACTGGGAGACAAAAATGAAATCGTGTTCTGCTCATTCCAAGAGTTATGCTTGATTAAAATACACAGTGAATCAGGATCCAGGAGGAGCTACAATGGCCCTGGGGTCATTTTTTTAAAAGACAAGGCAGAAAGGACAGGTCTGCCTTGGTGACACTGTGGCAGTAGGGCCATGTGTGGACCTCTTAGCATGATGCTGAGAGAGAAGGTGCCCTTCTTCTGGGGCAACATTTCACAATGCCCACCCAAACCTTTGCACCTCCTGACAGGGAGATGGGGAACATTATCAGGAGAGGTGGGACCTATCCCCGAGACCTGGGCCTCCACCCTGGGATACTCATCCAGCTGCCCATAAGCCTGAAGACTGGTTTTTCTGAACTACCAGTCTCAGCAGATCATCAGATAAATACCTGGGATTCCATATCAATGAGGGAGAAAGGTTAAACTTCCTCAAAGGAAGGGAGGGCAGGTAGGTTATCTCCAGGAGGCATTTTTTGTCTCCTAGATAAGAAAATGCAGAATGAGGGCATTGTTTCATGATGTGACGGGTATTTCTCCAACCACTTCTTCTGTGGGAACAAGACTATCCCCGCAGTTTTGCCTGCAACCCCCTCACTGAGAGAAGTGCCTGCTTTGCAAAGATGGGCAGGTTCTTACTGAAGTTGCTTCATACCTTGGGGACTCCCCAGCTTTCTAACTCTCTTCCCCTGCATGGCTCCCTGGGCACACAGACTTGTCAACACCTTTCTAAACAAGATGTGTGGTTTCCACATCACTAATGACAGACCGCAGTCCTCACTTCCTCCGCCTGAACCCCCTCTTCTATTTCACTCAGAACAAGTTTGATGTCTGGCTGAAGGAAGCATATCTAACATCACTTAAGAAATTCATGCTAGAGTTGTTTGGGGTTGGCACATGGCAAAGCCTGGGCATTTCTGATGATCTGAAACATGGTGTAGGAAAGAGGCCACTGGAGACCAATGCGTGACTTCAGCTCTGCCACCTGCTTGCTGTGTGTCCTTGGGCAAATCAATGCACTTCTCTGGGTCCCAGTTTCCCCATCTGTCAATGGTACAGGTTGGACAGAAAAATCCTTTCTAGCTCTAATGAACTCCAGTTCTGTGAAATCCACTCTGGCTTAGGATGCTGCACTTTAGCTTGAATTTATGACCCAGACAACTATTTGAACACCAATTTGATACTTCTTTCATGGAGAAATGAATATCATTCACAGGGTAATAACCAGGAAGTCAATGCAAACCCAGGACTAACAGGAAGAAAAACACCCCGCGTCTCCAAACTTGCTAAATTTAATTGTGTTTACACAACATTGATCTTATACCACTCCAAACACTAAGCTGTGAGTGTCTGTTAGCTGAAGCCAAAGAGCCTGGATATCACAATTCTAAATAACAATTGTAGAAAGCCCAGAAACTTATAAAGAATTAGCAGGAAAGAGACACCATCTCCTAGGTAAGTCCTTAGAGCTTAAGAAAATTTGAGAGTGGGGTGCTGGGACTTCCCAATGTGAAATTAATATCTTTAAAAAAAAAAAAATAAAGTCCCCAAACTTCTACAAGCTTTCCAAGAGTCTGTTACAAGCCTGGCCCTTTTAGGCTCAGCCCCCAACCAATGCCAGCACTGATGTCAGCTCACTGTCTCCATAGCCGGCAGCTCTGGGAGCTGAACTCACTAGATCAATGAAAACATCAACCATGCCAGACGTGCCTGCTCTGCTCCAAGCCTGCCAAGGAGCCAGGGGTTCAGGTGCAGAGCTGGGCCATCTGTCATTAGGCTCTGCTGTTAATTGCTGTGCTAATGAACAAGGTTTGAACTGGAGGCACGAAACGCACATGCAGATTTACACACAGCTCTGCAGTACTGTGTCCGATTCCCTTACAAACTGACACAGTCTCTTGGACACAAAGGTAAAGGTGGCCAAGTGACATCACTCACACAGACGTTGCATAATCCAATCGGCAGATACTCCAAGTGGCAGATGTGCAGAATTTTTCAGCCAGGTGCTCATTCTTCCAGTCATCCATCTACTCAAAAAATACTGGCTTTGTGATGGCCACCATGTCAAATGCCAGGACTCCAGAGATGACAACAACAGGGTCCCTACCCTCAGGGGATCCTATCCTACCAGTGGAGATAGAGAGGTGAACAAACAGGACAAACACAGGTTGACAAGTGCTAAGAGAAAAGTCAGAGGCTGTGGGAACAGAGAGGACGAGTATCTAACCAGCCTGGGGTATCTGAAAGACTTCGTGGAGGAGGAGAAAACACCTGGGCTAAATCTTAAAGGAAGACCAGAAGTTACCCAGGGAAAGAAGTGAAGGAAGACATTATACACAGAGACGCCAGGAGGTAAGAGAGAACCTCAGTGTCTGGGGGCACAAGGAGTCAGATACAGGAGGCTCAGAGTGGGCGATGGGAGGTGAAGAGTGAAGACACTGGGGAGAGTGAGGATACTGGAGAAGAAGGTGGGGTGCAGATGGTGACAAGTCCTGAAGAGCAATTGCTTTGCAAACCTTGATCAAGCTCTTGCAATGTGCAAGCGACGGCATTAAGTCAATGTGAGGGCCCTTGCCCTTATGGCACATGGACTTCCTAGAGGAGAAAGAAGAAGAGTCCGCTCGGAAGAAGAAATGTCACCAGACTGAGTTAGTCAGAGAAGGCCTCGCTCTAGAGGGAGGCCTCTAACCTCAGGCAGAACTTCAGACAGGTAAGCCTGTGCCACCACCCAGATGTTTTGTGTATGTTGCCTCACCAAATCAATGAGGACATGACATCTTCCCATTTTCCAGGTAAGGAAACTGAGGCCCAGAAAGCTTAAATGGTTTGGGAGCTGGGAAGTGGAACAGGAGGGATGCACTTTTCCTGACTCCAGAGCCTGCGCCCCATCCATTTCACCTTGCTGTTCCCCAAGGTCTTCCAGGTCAAGGGAACAGCCTGACAAGCATGGGGAAGGCAGGTGGAAGGCACACAGGGGGACCGGGCAGTAGGCAGTTTTCACTGGAGAAGGGAGTTTGTGTGGAGGAGATGGGGCCTTGGGTCTGGAGTGATAGTCAACAGAGTGGCACAAGCTTCAGCTTTGAAGTCTAGGAGCCCAGGGACAAGCGAGGTACCCTCTCCTGGCTTCAGATTTCTCACTGCAAAATGAGACCTAACAGCTACTTCCTCTGGATACATTCTCCGATGAGAACTCAGTGAGATAATGAGTCGAGTGCTTAGGAGATGGCCTTACACCTTGTGAGTCCTCAACTGTGGATGATATGATTATTTTAATCAACAGCCATCATTATTCCCAATAATAATACCTGCAGGTAAGACCCCGGAGGTAGATTGGGGCTGATACGTGCAGGACGCCGAGCTCCAGGCAGGCATGCCATCAGGATTCTGTTGACATTGGGGAATTACAGTGACAGTTCTTAAGAACAGACGTGAAATAACAGCTTGGACAGAGTTTGTTCTCTTCTGCAGAATAACACAGCAACTCCCTTACTCAGAAGTGTCATGATTTTTCTCCTATGCAGAAAAATTGTATCACAGTGAAGAAAGGCGTGTCCAACACTTCAGATGCCGGCCACAAGGTGCCAGTGGGGGTGAGAGTGACTCTCTGAAGGCTGGACACACACCAGTGGCACTCCAGTGGTGAGGAGGCTAAGGAGGGCCTCATGGGCTCCAGCGGGGGCCAGGGGCACTCTGGATACCCCCAGCTGGTGAGGGGGGAAGAAGTGGGGTCACTGCTGCTGGCCCCTTACTGCTGACTCTGCGACAGCCTCTTGAAGATGTGGGGCCGCATCCTCTGAGCCGTTTCTCGCCAAAAATCAGAAACCTCTGGAGGCCACACTCCTGTAAACACAGAAGCAGATGCTCCCTGGACCACTCCTCTATCAAAAAAATAAAAAAATAAAAAGATAAGGCAGTGGACTCCTCCTCCAGTGGTGGGCTTGGAGACAGTGGAGGGAAGGGAATGCCTTTGTGAGGGGTACACTGTGGCTTCATTTCGAGCCTGCCTCCCACCCTCTTGCTGTTCTGCAGAAGAGGGAGGCTGTGTGGTGGCTTCCAAGCAGCACAGCTGCCCTTCAGGAGGGCAAGTGGGATCTGGTGTATGTCGGGCACCAGCAGGTCTTTGAGCTCATTTACTGTCTTGTGACCTTTCTATGTAGCAGGCCTTATCCTCACTTTACAAACATAAAAATGTGGCCCAAAAAGGGCAAATGACTGTCCAAGCCATGCAGCTAGTAGGCCACTCAGCTGGATCCAAACCCATCTGCCTAAACTCCAAAATCCCAGTTTTAGCCCCTGCCAAATTCTGCCTCTCAGAGAAGAGGGTGGGAGAGAGAGTAGTTGGCTACAGTTCTTCACAAAAGTGATCGAATGATAGTGGCCAAAGAGAAAGGAAGGGTCCAGAGGACCCCTGGTCCGAAGCCATGCAGAGGGACAGTCCTGGGTTTGCATCTCTGCTGGAGTGACCGTTGGCACGTTATTTATTCCCCCTGATTCCTGCTTCCTCATTTGGAAAATGGATCTCAGAGGGCCTATGTGTAGGGTGGTTGTGAAGATCAGACACAAAAGACTGAAGCCCTTGGACTTCAATAAGTGCTCACTGATGTCAGATATAATTATTGGTTATTATTACAGAGCTGCATATAGGATCAGGGGCTCCTCAGATATCCCCACTAACACATAAGATAGGTCAAGAATGAAACTGTGCGCTGCACAGGGCGTGAGAATTTTCTTTTCCCTCCCCTATAACTGGATCCTTTATTGCTGAGCATTTACATACATTATCTAATTTCATCTTACCCATAACTCAGAAACTGAATGTCCCATCACTTAGAGAGCCAGCTCCAATTTGGCCGTGGATTCTAGAGCCTGTGCTCCTCAAAGCTTGGCTCTCTGCTGCTGTGGCTCACAGCTACCTAGGACTTGGAAACTGGCCTCTGGGTCCATGGTCTCCAAGAGGAAGCCTGGTGTCTCCTCACAGCCCCCTCAGCCTCCTCTCAGAGGGTCTGCCCAGCAGTAGCACGTGACTCAATCACTCTTCTAAACCCAGTGGCAACCACTGGCTACCCACTATGAATGGCCCAACTGGAAGACTTCTATCCTGATGGAGAGAGGTGGGGTTCAGCTTGGAGTGTTTGGGTTCCCAGGCCCATCACCATGCCCTGCCTCCTGGCCAAATGGCTGTTGGACCCAAATGCAGGCTTGCAGGGTCCAAATGAACCAGGTAGGCAGGCACATGGGCCTTCTTAAAAAAATTCCAAGGCTGGTCTTCCATTCCCTCTCCATCAAACCAGTGCCGTAGTCCACAGCGAGGGCCAGGGGAGCTGTAAAATCCCCATTTGCCACAATTAGCAGATGAGTAATGAAATGGTAATGGCAGCCAGCAGTGGCCTCTGCTCTCCCAAGGCCCATGCCCCTGCCTTCTGTGAGTGCCAGCTTGGGACTGAGACCAGCAGAGCACCTGGTACCCAGAGGTACCTGGAGACATACCACAGGGCTCTCGCTTGGCAAAGTGCATCTTCCTGTTTCTGCCTCCTGAAATCTGAGCTGTTTTTGATTGTTCCTGGGGAGCTCATGCCCTCTATGAGAGGCCTTAGCTTAGGGTCTCCAAAGATAGGGTAAAGTAGGGGAGCAGGCCCTAGAGGATGGGAAAGGAGGAAGGAGGGAAAGGGGGAACAGCATTTGCATAGAGCCTGGGGCAGAAGGGAGCTGTCACTGAATGGAAAGCAGGCATCGTGGCTGAAATACACAGTGAGGTACAGGATCGGGAGGCAGAGACAATCGGATACAATGTGGTATGGGATAGGCAGGCAGAGACAATCAGGTGGGCCCCACAGGCTATGGGGAGAATTTTGCCTTGGGGTTGGCAAGGCATCCCATGGCTTCTCCCTTCCGCCCTGGCAAGTTGTTTAATACTTTTCTAGTTTTCAGCAGCATTTAAAAATTCATCTGTAGCTGGTCGTGCGTGCCTGAAAATGAGCTGGTGTCAGCTCCTGGGCTGTTGTCTGGTAAAATGCCCGAGAGTGTTTGTTTACGAGTGCATCGCAATAAGAGGATTAGAGGCAGTCATATCCTTCCAGTGGTCCCTGTGGTCAGCCGCTGCCTGAGCATGGAGGAGAGTCGAGCTCTGGGCACCCTGCCAGGAAACCCTCTGTCTCCTTTGGTCTAGCAAAGAAAGGACCTCAGTGCCCTCAGGCCCTAACAGTAAAGTTAAAGAAAGCCTGGGCCAGAGAGAAAGAGTTATCCCTCAAAATGCTTCCGTCTTGCTCAGTTAATCTAATCTGCTTTATGTAGTACAAAATAAACACAACCCTAATTAGCAGGTTCATGCTGCAGCTGAATTCTCAAAAGTGCTTCACAGATTCCAGCCTCAGCATTCCCAGAGAAGGCCCAAGATCTCCCTGAGAGGCCCAGTTGGTGTTTGTGGAATCAACACTACTCTGGTGATCACACAGTTTGCCTCACTTTCTCCATGGAGCTCTTTGCTAAAGGACATTCTCCTCCAGGTCAGTACTCCAGCCAGCCAGCCTCAGCCTGGAGGGTCTGCTTAAATGAGATAGGAGGGTTAACATGGTGCATTGACGTGTTGGGCTGAATCTCAAGCTAAGGCAGGGGCAGACTTCCCGAATGTCAAACCTGGAAAAGGGGTATTCTTTCATTCCTTCATTCACTCAGCAGCTAGTTATAGAGCACGCACTGTTAGGTGGCAGAGGCAGCTACAGCTACATCATCAGGGTTCAAATCCTGGCTCTACCATCTCCCAGCTCTGTAGCCTTCAGTGAGGGACTTACTGCTTTGTGCCTCAGTTGCTCCACCCATAAAATAGTGATAATGAAAGCACACATGTTAAAAGGAAATGTCAAGATTAAATAGGCATAAAGAGTTAGGACAGCACCTGGCACACAATAAGCACCTTACGAGAGCCCAGCCTGCACGAAGGAAGAACTGTGCACTTGCCTTGTTCATCATTTTATCCAGGCACCTGGGAAGCCTGCCCCGAGAGACCCAGTTGGTATGTGGTGGCAGAAGGCAGGTGTTCCATGAAGATTTGGGGAATGAATTAATAAAGTTGAGTGGTTGTTCTTCTTCTTGTTGTTAATATTGCTTACTTCAGGCTGCTATAGTAAGTACCATAGACTGGGTGGCTTATAAACAACAGATATTTATTTTCACAGTTCTAGAAGCTGGAAGTCTCAGATCAGGGTGCCAGCATGGCCAGGTTCTGGCGAGGGCCCTCTTCTGAGTGGCAGACTCTCATCTCATCGTTTTCATTTCCTCACACAGTGGAAAAGGTGAGGGAGCTCTATGGGGTCCCTTTTATAAGGATGTGAATCCCATTCATGAGGGCTCCACCCTCATGATCTAATTACCTCTCAAAGGCCCCACCTCCTAATCCCATCACATTGAGGGTTAAGATTTCAGCATAGGAATTTTGAGTAGGGGCGCAAACACCCTGTCCAGGGCAATTATTTTCGTTATACTCTGTTAGCTCTTACACGTCATGCCAGGAACACAGGAGTGAATAAGTCAGATGTGATCTCTGCTTTCATTTATCAGATGAGAAGAATGTTAAACAACTAATAAATGTTTGCTGAATGATCAAGTGAATGAACTAATTACATGATTATTTAATTACAGCTGTGAAGGAAAAGTCCAACAAAAGGCAGGGTGTTTTGTTCTAACTGAGGACATCTACTGACACAGCGAAGCTGTAAAGTAGACCACGGACTGCAGCACAGTGTGGAGAACAACTCTACATCTGGTTGGAGGTGGAGTAACGTCCAGTCTGTGCACAGACAGATGGCAGGTGTGCAGCTGCGCTCAGCATGGGATAGAGGTACCTGATCTAGCCACAGAGAAGGGGTGGGTCAGGAGAGCTTCCTCAGCCGAATGTTAAATAACAGAATCGAAGTCAATTGAGCCAAGGTAAGGGTAGGCTGTTTCCTCTTTACTCCCTGTGAATCTCAACATTTAGCATGGGTCTGGAACATCATAGATGCATAACAAAATGTGTGTTGAATAAATGGATGGTTGAATGACTGAATGAATGAAGCTTTCATGAGATTCCCCTAGGAGTCTGTTACCCAGGAAAGTTGAACATCCATTAATCTTTCCATGCCCAAATGAAGAAATTGAAGCCCAGAAGGAAGAAGTCAATAGCCCACTCTATTCACCCTACTTCTTTGACCCTCTTCAGCTGTGTGCTGATGCTTGAGAGGAATTGTTTACTGCCCCAGCTATGCCCTCTTGTATTTTGACAAAGCACAGCTCTATTGCTCCTAGCAAACATATTGTCTTTCTATGGCACAGGCTGGACACGATTCTACACCTCCATCATAATGCAAAGTTGCTCCCCAGTGCTAAGGCTCAGTCCATGTTCAGTTTTGCAGACATGTCTCTATCAGTAGCTATCCTCAGCTATAACAAGATTATTTTCACCCATTGATCCTAATGGGCTTTCTTACCTACAAAGGGTCTTAGGGCACACCAGGGTGGGAACCACAGAACGCTGACTGAGAACCACTCCTTTAGGAGCCTCCTCTGGTTGTTTGGTGTATCACTGGTGCCTGGCGCAATATCTGGATAAGCCTGGCCAAGAGCCTAGTCTACCTCTGGGGGATTATCCTGAAATTCTGGAATGACTCTTGAACCTTTAGTGCTCAACCACCTCCTCCTTGCAGGGCTAAAACTAATTTGGCCACTTCCTGACAGGCAGGACTGGTGTCAGTCTGGGGTGCATGATACTGAACTAAGTGCCAGGTACAGATGGGCAATTTGTGGGCAGTTTTACTTAATCCTCTCAAAAGTTCTGCAAGGAGGTATCATCATCCTCATTTAAAAGCTGAAGAAATCAAAACTCTAGAGGTTTAGTGATTCCACTCAAGGATGTGTGAGAGTTCAGAATCAGAGCCAGAAAGACTTAGAGAGATAAACCCCACAAAGGAGGAACACCATGCCAGGGCATGCTCACATGCAGAACCTCCAGGCTTTCAGTAGGGTGGCTGTGAGTTTTTGCAAACTGTGGCTCCAAAGTGATCATATAAGAGGCATGAGAAACCAAGAAAGTGGACTGTGCAGGCCAGAAGAAGGGAGTTAGCAGTGATTCCTTCTGCTACTTTCTCACCAATCCATATCCTTTCTCTTCTGCAAAACCCATTTCTTTTCTTTTCTTTTCTTTTCTTTGTAGAGAGAGGGTCTTGCTATGTTGCCTGGTCTGTTCATGAACTCCTGGGCTCAGTTGATCCTCCCACCTCAGCCCCCCAAAATTCTGTAATAATAGGTGTGAGCCACCATGCCCAGCTGAAATTTCATCTTTTTAACTCTGTTAATAGCTTCATCTACCATTGTCTCTTTCTTGTTTGTTCACTGAAATTTCATAAAACCCCACTGCTGACATGAATACTTGGGTATGTGGTACATAGTGACCTTGGTCTGTTGCCCAGCCTTTGGAACCTCAGGTCCTCATCTAGATGGAAACAGCAGTCCAGCAGGGAGCCCCTTGGCTTTATTGCAGTCCTCATTTCTCCTACTCTTTCTCTGCAGAGGTTGTTGAACAGTCAGAGGGACCAAAATAGAGCCAGCCAAAATTGCGAGTGTATTCTATCATCTGTCTCCCCTGGACCCTCATGCTCCCATCCCACAACATCAGCCAAAGGGAAACGAAACAGGGAAAGTAGAGGTGGCTCATTCTGCTTGTAACAAAGAAATGAGTTGTGGTGAAGAATTAAGCAAGGTGCACAAATTAGCACAATCCTATAGGCTGTAAATAAATCAGTCTTAAAAGTGTTCACAACTTAAGCCTCTTTTATCCTCAGCTGAGAAAGGCTTCTGTGATTTTCTGCCCAAGGTGTTGTTAGTGAGGGTGGCGGTTCTGGACTTTGGGGGTGGGAGTGGTTAGGAAAGGCGGCAGTTCATTTAGTATAGTGGGGCTTAAACTTGAATACCACACCACTAGCTTAAGAAAAAGGGGGCCTAGGTCATCATGTACTTGCAGCAGAAAGACAAAATATCCCCATGATGTGGTAGAAGCTGTTTTGAGTTCTGCAGCTCTTGGAGTCCCTTAGAGATCTCATTTGATCTCAAGTCTTTAAGTCCATCTCTATACATTGATGACATCCTAATTTATATCTCCAGCCAGGACATCTTCCTGAATTCCACGCTCATATCTCCACCTGCCTATTTGACATCTCCACTTGCACATATAAAGACCTCTCCACAGTAACACTTTAAAACCAAATTCCTGCTATTCTCTCCCAAACCTGCTGCATGTGCAGCCTTTCCGGTCTCAGTCAATGGCAAGCCCATTCTTCTAGTTGCTCAGGCTTAAACCCTTGGAGTCAACCTTGATTCCTTTCTGTCACTCACATGCCTCATCCCATCAACCAACAAATCCTCCCAGCTCTACCTTCAAAGCAACCACAGTCCTACCACTTCCCACCATTCCCCTGCTTCTACCTGGTGCAAGCCTCCAGCATCACTTCCTGAATCACAGTAACCTCCTTACAGTATCATTTGTATCAGGGAGAAACTGGAAACTATTCTAGTATTCATAATATACATTTTGTCAAATATTTTTCAAGGCCTTTGTACTCTGGGTTATCAAACTATTTAAGATGCTGCCGAAGAGCAATTAGCATCTGGGAAGATGTTCACATGAAATTACAAAGTGAAAAAAGGATATGTAGAAACCGGAAAGTGATACTGGAAAATGTTCTCTGGGTTCTGAAATTGTAGACTTTTAAATTTCTTTTTCTATGTTTCTGCTTAAAAAATTGTGTTCATGATTAGGAAAAAATACAATTAAAAATAAAATGACGGAAAAGTAAAGAAGCAGAGACAATACATGGTTGATGTAGAGGACAGAGAGGCTGCAAGTTCCCTCATAGAATATAATATTTGAGCTGTAAGTGCTGTGAGCTCCCATTTTATAGATGGAAAAAGAGAGGTCCAGAGATACACAGTGAGTTGCCCAGAAAAATATTGCCTGCTTTCATTTACTCCTGTGTACCAGACATTGTGCTATGTGCTTTATAAATATGACAATTTTTATTCTCCATACTGGCTGTGTGAGGTTAAGAATAGCTCCCTCTACCACTCCATCCATTCTACAGATGAGGAGACTGAAGCTTATACAGGTTATATAATTTGCCCAGATTCACATGGCTAGTCATGTTCAGAGCTGGTAGCCAAACCCCAAAGGTCATGCTCTTAACTTCTTACTTTACAAAGTCATACATTCAGCTGGCTTGATAACCTAGATTTCCAAACTGCCAGTCACCTTGCACCATTTTAAAATGAAGTGTGGATGAGTAGAACTGAACAGCTCAGAGGCCCCCAAAGCTCCTCCTCATGCCCCCACTTCAGCCCAGAGCACAGCCTGGGTCTGCCTGGGCTGCAGCCATCCCTTCTGGTTCAACTCATGAGTCCAAAGCGTTTCCCTCTTTGAAGGAGCAGCTGCTGTGGGCAGGAGACTTCCAGAGAACATGAAGTGAATCAATGTTGGGGGCTGGCCTGGTGTTGGAAGTTTCTCCCAGAGCCTGGCCTGCCACCCAGATTTCTCTCCTTTGTGAGTCCCACTGAGGCAGTAAATGCATAATGGATTTAGGGACCATCTCCTAAGGTTAAATGTCAAACGTACCTTCAGATAAAATGTCAGTAATAAAAACAGTTAGTGAGTTGGTCTCTCTGAGATGTGGAGAAAGTGTACTCTGGTCATTCCAGCAGCTTCCAGGCTGTGTGGAGAATCCTGTGGCCTAACAGGGAGAATTGGGTTGGGGAGTTGATAAATATTTTCACTTAAAATGTCTGTAAAAATAAGGTCAGAAAAACCGCAATGTTAAAGAGCTGCAGAATGTGTGTTGAGAGGATCTGGTGAGAAAATGTTACTTAAACCCTGGGTAAACAGAATTGTTGTTTTAGTACTGAGAACAACGGTCTCCCTCCAAGCTTGAAAATGAGAACATTAAGATTTTCCTGCTAGAGGCACCCTCCAAGACAAACACAATGCACACTGGAGCAGAGCCATGCAAAAGCATCATGAGGAGGCAGAATAGCCCCCAGCCTGCAGGCCTAGATGCTAACTTTAGTGCAAATCTTAGCATTTTAAAAGAAAATGTATGGATCAGGCTGAAATGGTGGGGCAGGGTAGAGACTGGGATATTAGTCTCCTAGGGCTGCCACAAACTGGATGGTTTAAAGGAACAGACATTTATTGTTTCACATTTCTGGAGGCTAGAAGTCCAGAATCCAGGTGTGAGCAGGCCCGTGCTCCCTCTGGAGCTCGGGGTAGAATTCTTCATTGCGTCTTCCTAGCTTCTGGTAGTGGCTGTCAAGCCTTGGCATCCTTTGTGTACAGCTGCATCACTCCAATCTCTGTCTCTTCATTGCACAGAGTTGCCCACCCAGTGTGTGGCTCCATCCTTTTCTTATAAAGACACCAGTCATATTGGATTAAGGGCTTACTCCACTCAAATGACCTCATTTTAACTAATTACACCTGTGATGACTTTAGTTCCAAATAAGGTCACATTCTGAGGAATTAGGGGTTAGGACTTCAACAGAGCTTTTTGGAGGACCCAAGTCAACCCATAATAGTTGGTCCACAAAAGAAACAAAATTAATGAGAGCATCGAAAGGGAGACATTTACATAGTGTGCCAAGCATCCCTGTGCTTCATGGCGACAGGGCCCATGACTGTCTACACCACTAGATCCCCTTAGGCCACACCGTGGCCCAGGACACCACCCTGTCCTCTCCACGGAAATGCCCTGCTGCTGACGCACAATGGAAGGAGTGTGGCAGCCACACCAGGGTGCCATCACCCTGGGATCTGACTGTGTAACCAGCAGCGCTTCCCAAAGTAGCGCTACTCTACAGCTTTCCATGCAAATGGCCACTGCAAAGATTGGGGTCATTCCACATTCTACCTGCTTTTCAACACCTGTGGGTCTCAACTTTTTCTGCTTGAGAATAACACCCCTTTGAATGCAAAAACTGTGGATGACACACTGGAAGAGATAAAGAAACGTGAAACACCACCAAACAAGTCAGTAAGAATAACATCATCATTGCTGCAGCAGAAGCAAGTCTCACCCTTTCTATAAAAATGCCAGGTCATCACACTTGTCATGCATGGTCTAGAAATGCATCCGCAGAAATCACAAGGTTCTAGTCAGCCCTCCACACTGCCCCCACCCCAGCCTGGGTCTCTGTGCAGGTAGAGTTACGTATCGTCCTTCTTGGGCTCCCCTGCATATTTCCAAAGCAAAGTTCTCACATATCTCAAGAAAATCAAAGGGATTCACTATTTTACTTCTTTACAGTTTGGATCCCTCTCTTTGCAGCATCATCCAAGCCAGCGTCACAGCACAAGTATTCAATTATTGCAAAATGCAATATCATGTGCTGATCTGCTCAGGCTGCTGGCATGCCTGTGAAGGGCTGTGTGGCATGTCAGTATGAAGACACAGTGCTGGGAAACCCTCTCCAGCACTGACAAGGAGAAGGAGACCAAGGTATTTTCAAACATTTTCTTTTCTCCTGGCAAAGATTGAAGCAGAAAAGTGGCTTCCACCTGGTCCTGAGTTATTCAACAATTCAAATTTGTCATTTTGCCCCATTCTAGTTAATTGAGTTTCCGTTCTAAGATCCTAAAATAAAATGTGAATACAGAACAGTTACCTTGTGGTTTTAGCCTATCAGCAGGGGATGGGACCCTTCCTTTTTAATTTTTTCCCTGCCTCCCTCCCCGCCATGTAGCCTCCCTCTCTGGTTCTCCCCAGACATATGGGCCATTGGCAGTTGGCACCTCAGAGGCATTTACCATTACGGCCCACCTTGCTCAGTCTCCTCTCCTGGGGGCCAGTTTTAGTCTCTGTCTCTAATTAAGCCCCAGCCTCTGTACCCAGAATCTTCCCATGAAAGCAAGCTGCCAGCTGTAAGTTTCACTTTACAGCCCATGCAAGGCTGTTTTCCCTGAAGACAAACTGCCATCCTCCCTGCAGCCTCCAGCTCTCAGAGTTGCTCAGACACTCCCCTCTTTCCACCCCTCAGGGTCCCAACAGAGCCTCCTAGGTAGACAGCTCTCCAGGGAGTGAAGTGGTTTCCTCATGGGAAGGGAAACACAGAGTTTATCTATTTCCTTTGGAACCTGTCCATGGAAAGCAATGTCAAAGACTGGGCTGGGGTAAAAAAGGCATTAGGCGGGGACCCAGAGGGCAATGTGCAGAATTCTGGCCACAGCCCCCAGAATGTGTTGTTACTGGCTATGTCCATTCTTATTTGGCAAGCAGTCTTTGCACAGGCGTTTGCTCTTCAGGCTGGGCTTGATGTATCCTGGGTTAGAAGGGAAAGGCTGGTGGCCATGCTGGATCATAGGGCCTGGGGCTGGGGGGAGGCTGCAGAGCTTGGCAGGGTTCCATCAGTGGTGCAGGCCCAAGGGAGTCACCACCAGGAACCCAGGCCTGGGCAACGAGAGGTTCTCTTATTCTGGCTTCTCCCTACAGTACCACCTGCCAGGCCAGAACAGAAAGAAGGGCGATGGAGACTGGCAGAGAAACAACAATTACTGCTCGGTGAGAAGTAAACAGCGTCTGCTTCCAGAGGCTTTATGGACCAGAAAGCCTGTAGGAAAGAGCTCCTGCTTCCCAGCCTGGAGTTCCTCATGCACTAGCCCTCCCTGCTACAATTTTGATGGGTTTTTTTTGCATATTTACAGAACTGTGCGACCACCATCATGATCAGTCTTAGAAGAGTTAATCACCTCTCACCCCAGAAAACTCTGTATTTATTAGCAGTCACTCTCTTTCCCCTTCCCACCCCTCTCCAACATTAGGCAACCACTGATCTACTCTCTGTCTCCATAAACTGGTCTATTTTGGACATTTCACATAAGCCTTCCTGGATCCCAGTTTAAGCATCCTGGGGTTTGTCTACCTGCCAGAGCCATGGTGCCAGTGGGGCTACCTATCCTGTGGGATAACAAGGCAGGTTCAAACCTTTGCCTGCTCTCCCATTCATTCCTTTTGTGTTAGTCCATGAGTCTCCTAACTGTTCTCTCCAATGACAACCACAGACTGAAAAAACCTACTGACTTGGAGTCAGGAACAGACTTTGCTACTTTCTGGCTGTGTGATGCTGATGAGTCACTTGAACCTCCTGGACTTGTTCCTCAGCCTAAAACCAAGACTAATAAATCAAGTCTATCTCACTGCCTTACATGAAGATTAAAAAAGATAGAGCATGCGAACACACATTGTACATCACAAAGCTGTATGCAAATAAATATCGTGTAATTCCAGCCCTTTTTGAGTTTATCAATAAAAGTGAAAACCTCATAACTCTAAGTCCTCCCCTTCCTTGCCTCTATTCCTCTGTGTTCATTGGTCTGTGTGCCTATTACACAGCTGCCAAGGATAATTCAAGAGACCCAGCCATGAGAAGCAAGAAGAGAAGAGCTGACCACTTTCTAGTGTCCCTAGATGAAAAATACAAAATGATCAGCTCTGGGCTGGGTAAGCTGTTGCCCAAAAAGTGCTGGCCCTGCCACAATACACAGGGCACCATGACCAACGGACTTTGGACTGGGGCAGTCCTGGGTTAAGCGCTGGCTCTGTTGTACCATCTCTGCCAACCTAATTAACCTCCTCTCACCTGTTTCCTCACCTGTACAATTTAGAATAAAAATATTTACACCCTGTGAGGCATCTGCTAGGATTGCCTGACATAAGGGCTCAGCACAGAGCCTGGCTAATGGTAAACAGTGAATTGCAGCCACTGTGATTAATGCTGTCATGGTTGTAATGATTACTGCTGTTATCAAAGAAGGAGACAACAAATCAGTACGGAGCACTGACTCTCATGTAGGCTTTAGGACAGCATCCACAGCCTCTCTGGACCCCAGCTTCCTCATGTTTAAAATAGACACAAAAATAGTACCAAACTCATAGTGTAACTGTGAGGGTTAATGAGTTCACACATATAATGTGCTTAGAACAGAGAGCTATAGATTTGTTACCGTATCTCCTAAGATGGTTTCCCTCATCCCCTCACAGATCCACAACCACTCCTGTGTTTCTTTCTCCCACATTCTCCTTTGTATAACCTCTCTTGATCCCTGTTTTCCATTTAAAAGGTTCTTCTGGTATTTCTCCAACTTGCATAATAGCTTCTAGTTTTCCAGTCTCACCTAACAGTCTGTTTGCACCTGCAAAAGTCAAAGAACTGAAACATTTGATAGATCCTCCTGGAAAATGCTAATGCCCAGTGAAAGAATGACCCCAGGAATGAGAAAAGACCTCAGATGCATTCTTGAAGGTGGGTCGCTGCCTGCTAAACCCAGCTCATAACATTTTTTTCCCATTTCTTTCCAGTTGAATGTTTTGGGCAAGATTAAAGGAATTCTAGCAAATGTCAGGGGCTCAACTGCCCAGAGCATTAGAATAAAATTTCATTTTCTCCTTAGAGTTTTAGGAGCAGTGATTCTAAGTCTTAAGGGGGGAAACATTGATGAAATCTAAAGAACTAGCAAAAGGAGGGTAGGGCAAATGATTATCTTCTCATCTTGCCTGCTGCTACTGATTGCATTATCATTTATCGCAGTGCCTGCTCTCACCTAGGAAAAGCATCTTGCAATATCAGGTTGAATAAATATCCCAACCATCAGTGCGGGAATACAAGCCCAAATCAGCCAAATCTTAAGTGCATTTGCATCTAATCCCTTTATAATCCTTTCTATGGAATAGAGTAAAAGCTGAGCAAGACATTCCAGCCTTCCCAGGGTGCACAGGACACACACACCCCTGCTCAAACTCCATAATGTAATCATCCAAGGTGCCTCCTTTGAGGGTTTGAGGCCCGACCATTCATGGTAATGACATAGTTCCTGTCCAAGATGATTTTGTGCACTTGCATGCGCACATGCACGCGCGCGCGCACACACACACACACACACACACACAAACAATAGGGGACAAAACCTCCAAAGGAAAGTGAGTTGGCACAGACCTTAAGGGTTGCCTTGCTCACTCATCCCCAATCCCATTTTACAGAAGAGAACACTGAATTCCAGAGTAAGGGACTGACGTGTCCTAATGCTCTGTCCTTTTTCTTTTTTGTTTCCTCATTTGTCATATGCAAATAATTTTTTCTATATTGCAGGGTATTTGAGGATACAATGAGAAACACAAGCCCAGATATGTAGTAGATGCTTAATAATTTTACTTTCTGTTCTTCCTTCTCAAACTACCGAATTATGTAATAATTTTGTTTTGTTTACTTTCTCCTGAACACTTAGTAGGATCACAATATTAAGGAAGCTAGGAAAGTTATGAAGGGCTCACCTTGCAAAGCATAAGCTTTTCCCCCAGGGTAGATGGTGAGATTTTGGAGGTTTTACTTGCTAGTTCATTTATTTAACAAATTCAGAGTCAGCCATTGTTATAGGCATTTGGGGATTCAATAGTGAATAAAACATTTATTGAGAGACACAAATCGTAAATCATTACACTCATAATCATTTAATTAAAATTCTGATTAAGTGATACAAAAGGCAGACAGGTGACTGTAGGAGTACATGAAGGGGAACTTAGAGTCTGGAGTGGAGGATAATCAGGGAAGGCTTCCCTGAAGAAGTAACATTTACATGTAGATATGGAGGGTGATTAGGAACTCGTCCAACAGTAAATGGGACTGAGAATGAGAACTGCAAAAAGAAGCCTGGGAGGAGAGAGTAGAAACATGTGCAAAGGCCCTGAGGAGAGAAGGTACCTGCCACACTTAAATAACCACACAGGATTAGCAAGAAGTCCAATGGGCTGGTTTTGTGCTTGTATGCTTATTTGTTTTTCTTTAGTTTGGAAGAGGACAAAGGTCAGCATCAACAGAGCCCTGGGGAGGAAGGGCCATTAGAGTGAGTAGTCAATGATTCAGCCTTGACCCATCCTGACCCTGATTCTGACCCATGGATCAGGCCAGGGTAGGAGTTGCTGCAACTCCAGAGGAATCAGCAGGACAGCCTCAGGAAGAGAAGGCTGAACCCCTGAGACAGAGCAAGGCCGGTCCACAGAGCAGCCCCCATCAGCACATGCTTATTACAACAATCTCCCTCCTTCATCCCACCCCACCACTGGCCTTGATACAAAAAGAAGCAAAGTTTCCATTTCGTCAAGGACCAATCTTTCAGAGTCAATTGAAAGCCAGAAATGCATATCTCTTAGGCTTCATGTCTTTATTAATCCCCATCCCAGGGGCACTGTGTATAAGGGTTAAAAGCCAGGGCTCTGGAGTTAGACTGCTTGAATTTGAATCCTGACATTGTCATTTACTAGCTGTGTGACCTCAGGCAAATCTCTTAACCTCTGTGTCCTGATCTATAACATGACGATAACAATGGACTCACTGATAGGGTTGTTATAAAGATTAAATGAGATAATGTACACAACATAGGGACATATAGGTGGAAACTTTCAATAAATGGAAGCTTTATGATGATTATAATGATGATGATTTCATTAATATCTCAGCCTCATAGCAACCATGTAGTATCCATCTTCAATGCTCCAGAAAATGAGCTAAGCATTTCATATCCTTTCTTTCGAATGCTCCTCCAACTTTGGTGTAATGATCCCCATTTTCTAAATAAGGAGACAGGCTCAGAGGAGTTAAGTGATGCAGCTATATAGTGACACAGTGCAGATTCAAATTCAGGCTCCAAAAGTAGTCCACCCTCCACATTTCTATACCAAATTAGCCACTTCTCATCAAAAGCCTGTAAAATCCTGTTAATTACAACAAATTAGGATGAAGTCAGTTTATACTACCTGTTCATTAATTGGTAGATTTTTTAAACATCATTCCTTGTCCCAGGAGGACTCTCCAGGGGTCTATTACTACCATACACTTCTTTGGGGGAAATGAAACAACAGCTGGCCCTGCCAATCACCATGGCAACACTCCTGTAACTACTAGAACCATGCAACAGTAACTTTATACATACATACACATTCCAAATTTGCACTTAACTGCTATATTATGTATGTACTTGTTCATGACACCACTTGGAGCTCAGGTAGAGGTATTTTCAATCAGCTCCAACATCCCTTTCCCTCCTTGGACGTTTCCAAGACCCCGTCAAGCCTGGTAGGGAGAAAGGTTGCTGGGGAGAACAGAACATCGCCAAGCTCTAGCGCCACATACTGCACTCTGGCAACGCGTAAGTGGAGGGCAGGCATTATGGGTGTGTGACCTCTGCAATCACCCAGGGCCTCATGCTCTGTGCTTGGTTCAATACTCTACTGGCACCGTCTTGAAATTCTTGATGATTTTTGAACAAAGGGCTCCACACGTCCATTTATCAGTGAGCTCCTCAAATTATATAGCCAGTTTTGGGTGAGGACAAAGCAATGGACAGATACTGTGAAGTTCCTTTCTGGGTGGCATTTTCTCTTCCTTTTCTCCTTCCTTTCAGAGCTCCCAAGGCACCCCACATTCTAGCTCAAGAGCTCTACCCGACCAAAACTGAATGGCCTTTCCTCAGGAAATCCAGCTATGCTAATGCCACCAGAACTGAGTCAGAACTCCGAACTCTACAAATACGGCTCCTCTGTATTGAGTGCGTGCTAGGTGCCAGGCACAACACTCAACTGGGACCAATACTATTTCTGATCTGGGAGATAGATAGGTACGATCAGCCCCATTTCACAGTTGAGGACACTGAGGCTCAGAGAGATTCAGTGACTTGTCTAAGGTCACACAGTGCATCAAACAAAATCTGATGAGCCTTCTCAAAGGCTCTTGATGCCACCTGCTTCCAGAACATTCTGCCACTCACCCTGCCTAGGTTGCTGCCCTGCCTGACTTGAACTCAGGCAGTTCTGCCATTTGGGGCAGACTGGCTACAAGTCCTGGAGTATGGCCCCTTCCTAACCCCATGCCTATAGTTTCTGGCTCCTCTTACCTCTTCCAGACTTGGATGAAAACACTCCCCAGCATGGGGTGGCAACTGGTTTTCTGAGAGGCTGCCATCAGGACTGGGTGATACAATCCTGAAGTGCAGAAGAGTTAACTCCCACGAGGAAAACTTTGACCAGTGGAAAATAGGAGTTGAGAGGGAGCAGGACACATACATTCCTTCTTCCTCTCTCCATGGACTGCTTCATGATAGTCTGTCCTTGCAGCTCATCCACCCTAGTCCCACGTGTCATGCTGAGCGCACTTGTGCAGTGACCTTCTGGGTGTCTCCATGGCTGTTTCTGACATAATAGCCATCAAGGAAACACACCACTTAATGTGGCTTCACATCCTTCTTTGCCTTACTTCCTTGTGTCTCACCTTTGCTGACATGAATTTGCAGCTTCCAAATGAAACATCTCAGTTTTAATTTTTGCCCCAGGCTTTATCTTCTAGAGAAGCTAGCCTAATACACATGTAGGAAGGGCAGCCTTCCCACTCACCCCAGGGTGTGGTTGAACTTCATTTAGGCTGGATGTGGAAATCGGCCACCAGCTTTGCTGTAAATGTGATTTGTGGTTCTCTGCTCTCCCACAGCTGTAGAAATGGCCCCCACCTGAGAGATGCAATGGCCATTCCAGCTTGCTGGCCAGCACAGACCTTCCTTCTCTCTCTCCCCATTCCATCTTCTCTCTCTCCCCATTCTATCTGTATGACCCGACCCCACCCCACCCCACCTTAAGGCATGGTTAATTGTTCACTAGTGACACTTGGCCCAAGTTGACCCAATTAATCTCTTCCTCTCTTGGGATTTTTAAACTTAGGACTGAGTGATTCCATCTCAGCTTCTTTCTACATACTCTCTCCAAAACCACATACCCAGTGTCTACAGCTCTAAGAAATCCTGGGAGTGGTCAGTGGCCATCCTTTCTGTTATGTGGATAATGTCAATCTTCAGCGTGAGAGAAGAATTCCACCAATATGCAGAGAGAAACAGAGGCAGGAGCTACAGAGAATGTCTTAATGGCAGTCTCAGGTATGTGGCTTTCTGCATTCCGAAGCTTAACTGCTCTTCCACCCTCCCCAAGGTTCAGTTGCTCTGTGTGCTCACACAGTAACCTCCATTAAGTGTCTCTTGTGGCCTAATCCTATTCTAATTATGCTTCTGCCATTTGTGACAGACGGAAGCATAGCTAGCACAGTGTATTCCACTGAGGGGTGAGATAATGGGGAAGTGGGAAGAGGCTAAGTTTTGGACTCCAACAGGTCTGGGTTTCAGTCTCGAATTCCATCACTTTCTATCAGTGGACCATGGACGAGTCATTTAACCTCTCTGTGCCTGAAGTTCCTCGTCTGAAAATCAGAGGAATAACATCATGTTTCAAGGCAGATGTGAGGACTGAATTGGGACCAGGTTTACAAATAACGTGCTTAGCACAGGGCCCATACACAGAAGCTGTTCAAAAATATGGATTACTTTTTCCTGCCTTACATGCCAGGGTGAGGGGATATCCCTAAAGGCAGGCTTTGCTTCAGCCCCAGACCCCACTTGGTTGGATCAGAAAGCACTGTTGGTTACTATAAACTGTCCTAATTCCCAGCACTTTGGAAGGGGAAAACAAGACCTATGGGCCTTCCCCAGAAATCAGAGATTCATAAACTCTCATCCCTGAAGCACACCTCTCAGATAGGATAGCTCTACCTTTCATACTGGACTACTCTGAAAATCCTCAAGAGTGGTCACTCAGCTTGGACTTGAATATGCCTCCTAACAGGAACCTCCCTCCCTCCCCAAAGCAGCACATTCCATGTTTACATAACTCTGACATGAATAAAGGATGAAGTTTCCCTCCTCCATCAGGCTTGGAGTCTTTGACAGATTGGAAACTCCAGATTTCTATGACAGTAGGATTGAAGCCTTGAAAGATCCTAATGTCACCGTCATGAGCCTAAAAGAGATCTTTGAAAAAGATACTACATGGAACATATGGCAGAAGCATGTTTAGTTTTGTACCAAACTGCCAAACTGTCTTCCCAAGTGGATATTTCATTTTGCAGTTCCACCAGCAATGAATGAGGATTCCTGTTTCTCCACATCCTCACCAGCACTTCATGTTGTCAGTCTTCTGGATTTTGGTCATTATAATAGATGTATAGTAGTGTCTCATTGTCATTTTAATTTGCATTTGCCTGATGACATAAGATGTGGAACTTCTTTTAATATGCTTATTTGCCATCCATATATCTTGGTGAGGTGTCTGTTAAGGTCTTTGGCCCACTTTTTAATCAGGTTTGTTTCCTTATTGCTGAGTTTTAGGAGTTCTTCGTATATTTTTGATAACAGTCCTCTATCAAATTGTCTTTTGCAATTATTTTCCCCACTTCTGTAGCTTGTCTTTTCATTCTCTTTACAGTGTCTTTCACAGAGAAGAAATTTTTAATTTGCAGTCATTATATTCATTGACATTCACCTCAAAGACTTGAAAATTATGTCCATACAAAAACCTGTACATGAATATTTATTGTAGCTTTATCCACAATTGCCAAAACTTGTAAGCAACCAAGATCTCCTTCAGTAGGTGAGTGTATCCATTATGGTACGTTCAGACTACGGAATGTTGTTCAGCACTAAAAGGAAATGAGTTATCAAGCCATGAAAAACATGGAGGAAACTCAGACACATATTACTAAGTGAAGGAAGCCAATCTGAAAAAGGTACACATTGTATGATTCCAGCCACATGACACTCTGGAGAAGGCCAAACTATGGCGACAGTAAAATAATCAGTGTTTCCTTGGGGTAGGAAGGAGGGAGAGATGATTAAGCAGAGCACAGAAGATTTTTAGGGCAGTGAAACTACTGTGTATGATACCATAATGGTGGATACTTATCATTATACATTTGCCCAAACCCATACTGGGAACAACAGCAAAAGTGAACCTAATGTAAACTATGGACTTTGGGTGATTATGATGTGCCAATGTAGGTTAATCAGTTATAACAAATGTGCTACTTTGGTGATAGATATTGATAATGGAGGAGGCTATATATGTGTGGGGGGCAAGGGGTATGTAGGAAATCTCTGTTAACTTCTGCTCCATTTTACTGTAAACCCAAAATTGCTCTAAAAAGAGGTCTATTCAAAAAGGCATTATATAACTCACTTTAACCAGGACCATGTTTACACAGTACTTTGTGTCCACACATCATGATCATAAGATCAAAATCATGTTGGAAACTGAAGAAAGAAAATTACTTGACAGTCTTCCAATCCAGAGACGAAGTCCAGCTCCCATCTCCTTGAATTCTGGTAGGTTCCATGCCTACTTCAACTAACACAATATGGACACTGCCAGTTTCCAGAGCCAGGAGTTATGAAGCTGGCAGTTTGTATTCTCCGCTATTTGAAATACTGTCTCTGGGAGCAATGGACTCCAAACCCTGAAGCCACCATGTTAATGTGGCCGCATGCAGGTGTTCCAGCCAATAGTCCTAATTCATACGTAAGTTGCTTTGCGGAGGGATGGCTTGAAAGCCTGCCTGAATTTCTGACCACAAAGTTATATCATAATAAAATGTTATCTTGAACTACTAAATTTTGGGGTGATTTGTTATGCAGTAAGAGATAACTGAAACAACCTTTGCCCCATCCAACAGACAGGAAAATAGAGGTAGAATGAGGTAAATGACTTGCCTAGATAGCTGGGCAACAAGTGAGCCTGGACTCCAAGACTTCTTATTCTTAGCCCCATTTTTCTACTTCATCTTAATTGCACTACGAAAACCTGTAGCCGTCATCAGCAAAGCATACTCGCCTTTAGTTTTAACTAAGGTAACATTATCTGGCACTTCTGTAGCCTGGTGTCAGTAGAGTTCTTTGGCTGTATTCTAAGGGCTGTATGTCCACTTACTTATTTAATCCTCAGAACAATCCTATGAGGTAAGTGCTATTATAATCTCTAAATTATCAATAGGGAAACTGAGGCACAGAATGATTAAGTAATTTGCCAAAGGTCATATAGCTGGAGGGAAGCAGAGCAGGGATTTGAACCCAGATATTTTTGTTCCTGAGACCATGTGCTTAACTACTGAGGCATATTGTTAATCAAAAAACGTAGGGTATCTTAGATCTCTTCCATTTATTAGATCTCTTCTTCACGGCCACTATGTGTGGCTCAGTGCCTCATATGGCTTCCACCATGAGTAATTTCTAAAAGGTCTTGAGAAGCTTTTAGGAGACTTGAGAACCATCGATTGTTCACTTACAACACAGAGCAAAGCTAAAAAGGATATAAATGCTTTGTATCCAATTGGGTGCAGCATCTTTTTGTCTGCCTGAAACCCCAACAGAGAAGCCAGGGCCACCCAACGAATGCCACAATTAATTTCCCAGAGCGCAATATTGCCTGTGGGAAGAGGAGGCGCCGGCTCATTTCTTATTCATGAAGTCACACTGCCAAGCTTCATTTGCATGAAGTAATTTCTGCTGCTGCTACCCTACCATAAAATAAATCCATTTCTCCTACAGTATCCAGTATCTTTACACTAAGAGAAATGAGTAAGCAATATGTGCTATAAGAACACAACCTTTAGACCATTTTAATCAGAAACATGTCTGTAGCTAGCAATAAGTGATTTTATAGGAATATAAAATCTTTTGGGCTCAACATACTCAAGGGGAACTCTGCCTCAAGGTCTGTTTTTGGGAATGTGTTTAGCATTTCTTCCTGCTTGACCAAACTCTGAGGTTTTACAACCAGAGGAGTTGTGGAATTATAGCTACTGTACCATCGTCCAGAAAGAAAAAGAAAAAAACAAAAAGAAGAAAGGGAGGCAGGTTAGTAGCCAACCAAATCCTAATTAGATGAGTTACTAAAAATGTCGATGACTCCATGTATATAGAGAGAATAGTGGTCCTGCAAAGATATCCACACCTTAGTTGCTGGAACCTGTGAATATATTACACTCAAAAGGGACTGTGCAAATGTAATTAAGATTAAGGATCTTGAGATGGGGAGAATATTGTGTATTATCCAGGTGAGCATAATCTAATCATGTGAATCCATAAAAGTGGAGAAATTTTGCCCACTGTAGACAATCAGAGAGAGATGTGATTACAGATGAATGTTCAGAGAGAGGCAAGGTTGCTGGCTTTGAAGATGGAAGGAGCCATGAACCAAGGAATGTGGGCACCCCCTAGGAGTTGGAAAAGTCAAGGAAACAGAATTTGCCCCTAGAACACCCAGAAAGAAACACAGCCCTTCCAATGCCTTGATTTTAGCCCAGTGAGACCCTGTCAGACTTCTAACCTATGAAAGTATAAAATAATAAGTTTCTGTTGATTCAAGCCACTATATTTGTAGTAGTTTATTACAGCAGCCATTGAAAATTAGTATACTTTGTATGGAAAGATCTTTGCCACTCACTAGCTGTGTGACCCAGCCTGAGCAACCTTACCCATCAGAACTAGCATTCCTCAGGGAATCAGAGCAAATTAGACAAAGCATCTGAAAGTTTTATAAATCTTAAAGGGCATTGCAGAGATAAGATTTTAATATCATTAGTATTGTTATTCCAGTCAATTATACTCTGTTCAAGGGATAGCCCAGGAGGGATGGCTGGAACTTTCTAGTTCATAATTCTTAAACATAACTTAAGCAACTAATACCATCTTCCTCCTGACCAAATATTTTTCATAGGTGATAAAAGTAAATTTAAAAAAAGACAAGAGGTGCTTAATCATTTCTTCAGGACACTTTTCAAGCTCTATCCTGGATAGTAATTGGGGATGGGAATGGATGTATCAGCTTTTTATTGCCACACTAACAGTATGTTACAAACTACCCTGAAAGTCTGTATCTAAAAACAAGAAGCATTTATTTCACTTATGAGTCTGTAGCTCTGTGATCTTGGGTGGGTGTGGCTGGACACTGCTGGCTGTGGCTCAGCTCATGCTTATGACACGGTCAAATGGCTGTTGGATGACTGGTCCCTTCTCCACATGCCTCTCGCCCTTCACCAGACCATCCTGAGCAGCTTCTCATGGCCATGGAATAGCAGCAACAGTGGAAATGTCCCAAGGTCTTTGTAAGCCTCTGCATATATCTCCTAAAATACCATTGGCTAAGACATGTCACTTGGCCAGACTTAGAACCAAGTGGTTCTTTAGCAAAAGAAAATGCAAAGTGATGTGGCAAAAGGGCATGGAGAGGATGTGTGTGTGTGCACGTGGTTGTGTGTGTGTGCATGCAGTTGTGTGTGTGTGTGTGTGTGTGTATAGAATCAGGACCACTGATAGAGTCAATTTACTACAGAGAAAAGCAAAGGAAATTTGCTTTATTTAAAATTTATTAAGGGCCTACTGTATGCTAGGAACTCATCTAAGGGATAGGAGATAAACACAATCTACCCTATGCAGGGAATTTATATTCTAATAGAGTGTCTGAGACGAGTGCCTAAGGGGCAAAAGAGCAACATTTGATGTGCTCCTATAACCTGCCAGGCCTGGGCCAGGCACTGAGGTGTGAACCTTATATTATCACATTTACTGTACACAATAACCCTGACAGGTGGGTGTTATGCTTATCCCTATTTAATAGACAGGGAAACCAAGACTCAGCAAGGTTAAGCTGTCTACATGCCCAAGTTCAAGATACAGAGATACATCTATCTCATTCCAAACCCCAGATTCATTCTGCTACACTCTGTAAAGCATTCCTTCACTGACTCAACAAATATTTAAGTGCCTCTGTGCCAGGCACTGTTCACCTCTCCTTAGAAATGACTCACAACATTTCTCCCTTTGAGTATCTGTCAGATTTCACCAACTGCAAACAGAATTCCTGCCCTTTCCCACCTTGACCCCTGTGTGGGGTCAGCATGGTTAAGAGATGCTAAGTAACTCCTTTAAAAACAACAACAACAACAACAATAACAACAACCCTCTAGCAGGAGCAATTTATTATCATTACTGTAACCTCTGGTTCACTTCAATCTTAGGTTCCTGGCCTTTTATTTATAGTGGTTTCAAAGAGGTTCCACGTCATTAATTGCTCACCATTTAGACCAATTAGATGAGGTTAGAACTTCAGGGTAAATCAGCCCACACAGGTGGCAAAGGCAGCTGTGCCCGCCTGGCGTACTGGCTCTGCCTTTTAAGAATTATAATAGCCCAGAGGTCGTATGAACAGGTTGGTTGGGCTGTATGGCTTGCATAAAATGAATGAGCTATAGACAGATGTTGACTGTGGACTGAATTTCAACAACACAGACTTGAACATGGTGAGAAGCTCAAACTAATGATTTAACCACAGTACTTTGCTATTCAGTGAGAAAAAACCTTGGGAGAAAAGCTTATAACAGAGCTGTCAACCTAGTGAATTAAACCTGGCTGAACAAAGCTTTGTACATCTGATTGTGATGTGACATCCAACAGCATATGCAGAACCCAGATTCTTGAGAAGAAGAATCCACTTCAGAGCAAGGACTTTAGCTTTCCATCTTTGCAACACAGCAGACAATAGTAGCTCAATAAATATTTGAGTGAGTAAATATGTAGATGAGTGAACAGATGGATAGATGGGCAGGCAGATAGATAGATGAAAGAATGTAACAGAATAAAATATAGGAATGAACAGGTAGGAATAAATATTTTTTAATAAACAAATGGATTTGTGAGTTTTAAAAAATTAAGTTACAAGACAGTTATGGGGGTGGATGGTAAAAGGAAGAAAACATTTATTGAATACCTTCTGTATGTCGACACTTAATGTATGTATTTTCTCACTGAGTTCTAACTGCACCTTTCCAGAGATGCCTTAATCATCTTCTGCTCAAGAAAACCATACTGAGGCTCAGAGAGGTTCCTCAGGGGACCTGGCCAATAACACCACAGTTCAAACCTAAGTCTGCCAATTTTCTAAAGACTGTGCCCTCCCCCTTTTGTGGACCGACCTTCTGGTGTGGTAGATGAGGAAACTAAGGCAGGGAGAAATAGAATGATTTGACCACATCAGTGGCTCATGTGTAATAAGATAGGGGATGCTGCCTAGATTTGTTGTCCTCTTCTCCGGAGGAGCCACATGGTGAATAGGGATAGCCCAGAGAGACTAGAGCCATCAGGGCAGCAAACAGAGTGCTCGGAGCCTGGAGTCTGGAGCCAGGCTGCCGTGTCTGAATGCTGATTCCATCACTTCCTAAGTGCATGTCCTTGTGCAAGTCACATAACTTCTCAGTGCATCAGTTTCCTTATGTGTGAAAGTAGGGTGATGACAAAACGACCTCAGAATTATTGTGAGCACAAAATGAGCTCTGATAGTGCCTGGCTCAGAATCTGCAAGCAATAAGCATTAGCACCTTTCTTCTTAGAGTCTGCTGCTCCAAGCCACTTTTAATATTTTGCATTCCCAAACCCGACAATCCCTGACTTAACACCTTGATGGAGCAGAGGACTTTCTGCTAGTTGGTGTGTGCTCGGAAGCACAGAGCTGGGCTAACCGAGACATTCCAAAAGGGAATTCCATTTTCTGTCTGTGGCTTTAGGGTCACAAATTCAGGTGGCGGGCTCACCTGTAGGTTAGCAAAATGTATTCACTCCCACCTCATGATTAATGATTCCTGAAAGCTCAGAACCATGTGGAACCTGAGGTCAAGGCCTGCAGCTGTTTGTCTAACCATGGAAGAGTGGGGACAATATACTAAAAACAGGAAGAGAGCCTGGGTAATCTCAGGCTATGAAAAGCTAAGGAATAACAAACACACTAGACCACTCTAAGGAGGCTCCTGCACTCACATTCTAAAGACTCCCACTCACCAGGGAATTAACCATTTTTTCCATCATGTTCTGGCATCTTCAATCTCTGTCAAGGGGCCAAATCCCAGATAAAGGGTAGAGGAAGCTACCCGTTATTGAGCACCTACTATATACCAGACTATGTTTTACTTCACAGATTCTTATATGGCACTTACAATGTTCTGGGCACAGTCTAAGCACTTTCCAAAAATTAACTCGTTCAATCCTCATAACAACCTGTGAGGCCGAGACTATCATTACTGCCATTTTACAGAAGCAGAAAGAGATGCACAGAGAGGTGAAGAAACTTGCTTAAAGTAAAACAGCCAATATGTGGTAACACTAGGATTCAACCCCTTAAGTTCTGCACTTTAGAGTGGGTACTTGCTGGCATGTGTACTATCTTTAATTCTAAGAGCAAACAGGATGGTGGCTATTATACCCTCCACTTGACAGACGAGGGATCCAAGGCATAGAAGGATTAGATAACGTATCCACACACAAATGGTAAAAGTCTAGGGTAACCCCAGGTCTGGATGAACTCAATGCCATTCCCTTGTCATTGGGAGCCAACCTAGCCTTAAGCAAAAACAGTCAAGAAAACTGTTTTTGTTTGTTTGTTTTGTTTTTGTTTTTGTTTTATAGTGATCACATTGCAAACTTTTTGGAATCATGCTAATTTCATGTCATTTTAAAATAACTTGTTCATTTGATAACATTGTGGCAGCCAGCCTCTAAGATGGTCCTCAATGATCCTTGCCACCTAATATTCAGGCCCTTGTGTAGCACTGCTCACCCTGAACAGGACTAACCTGTGTAACAAACAGGATGCTGCCAACCTGATGTGTTGTGTGACTTCGGCAGCTAGATCATGAAATACACTGAGGCATCTGCCTTGTTCTTTCTTGAAGCACTTGCTCTGGGGGAAGTCAGTTTCCATGTTGTTAGCATACTCAAGCAGCACTGACAAGGAACTGAGGCCTTCTCTTGCAATCAGCACTAACTTGCCAGGCATGTGGGTAAATTGTCTCAGAAACAGGTCCTCCAGCCCCAGTCGAGCCTCCAGATGAATGCAGCCCCAGAGAACATCTTGACTGCAACCTCATGAGGGACCTTGAGCTGGAACCACCCAGCTAGGCTGCTCCTGGGTTCCTGACCCAAAACAATGGAGAGATAATAAATGTTTATTGTTTTAAGCTGTGAAGTTTTGAGGGTAATTTATTACAAAGCAACAGATAACTAATCATTACATATACATTTTTTAATCTTTGGGGAGGCTTTTTAGTCAGAGAAAAACATCCTAAGAAAAATAGTCATGAGGTGGCACGAAGATGGCCGAATAGGAACAGCTCCAGCCTCCAGCTCCCAGCGTGAGTCACACAGAAGACGGGTGATTTCTGCATTTCCAACTGAGGTACTGGGTTCATCTCACTGGGGCGTCTCCAACAGTGAGTGCAGGACAGTGGGTGTGGCCCAGTGAGCGAGAGTCGAAGCAGGGCGAGGCATCGCCTCACCTGGGAAGCACAAGGGGGAAGGGAATTCCCTTTCCTAGCCAAGGGAAACTGTGACACACAACACCTGGAAAATCGGGTCACTCCCACCCTAATACTGCACTTTACCAAGGGTCTTAGCAAATGGCACACCAGGAGATTATATCCCACACCTGGCCCAGAGGGTCCCACATCCATGGAGCCTCCCTCATTGCTAGCACAGCAGTCTGAGATCTAACTGCAAGGTGGCAGCGAGGCTGGGGGAGGGGCACCCGCCATTGCTGAGGCTTAAGTAGGTAAACAAAGCCTCCGGGAAGCTCAAACTCAGTGGAGCCCACCGCAGCTCAAGGAGGCCTGCCTGCCTCTGTGGACTCCACCTCTGGGGACAGGGCATAGCCAAACAAAAGGTAGCAGAAGCCTCTGCATATGTAAATGTCCCTGTATGACAACTTTGAAGAGAGTAGTAGTCCTCCCAGCATGGAGTGTGAAATCTGAAAATGGATAGACTGCCTGCTCAAGTGGGTCCCTGAGTCCGAAGCAGCCTAACTGGGAGATATCCCCCACTAAGGGCAGACTGACACCTCACACCTCACACGGCTGGGTACACCTCTGAGACGAAGCTTCCAGAGGAACAATCAGACAGCAACTTTTGCTGTTCAGCAATATTCACTCTTCTGCAGCCTCCACTGCTGATACCCAGGCAAACAGGGTTTGGAGTGGACCTCGAGCAAACTCCAACAGACCTGCAGCTGAGGGTCCTGACTGTTAGAAGGAAAAATAACAAACAGAAAGGACATCCACACCAAAACCCCATTTGTACGTTGCCATTATCAAAGAACAAAGATAGATAAAACCACAAAGATGGGGAAAAAGCAGTGCAGAAAAGCTGGAAATTCTAAAAATCAGAGTGCCTCTCACCCTCTAAAGGAATGCAGCTCCTCGCCAGCAATGGAGCAAAGCTGGACGGAGAATGACTTTGATGAACTGAGAGAAGAAACCTTCAGACAATCAAACTTCTCCGAGCTAAAGGAGGAATTATGAAACCAGCGCAAAGAAACTAAAAACCTTGAAAAAAGATTTGATGAACGGCTGACGAGAATAACCAATGTAGAGAAGTCCTTAAACGACCTGATAGAGATGAAAACCATGACACGAGAACTATGTGACAAATGCACAAGCTTCTAACCAACTCGATCAACTGGAAGAAAGGGTATCAGTGATTGAAGATCAAATGAATGAAATGAAGTGAGAAGAGAAGTTTAGAGAAAAAAGAGCAAAAAAAAAAAAAAAAAAAAAAAAAAA
>NC_045446.1:45119085-45143494 GCF_002776525.5 Piliocolobus tephrosceles
AAGGAAGGAAGGAAGGAAGGAAGGAAGGAAGGAAGGAAGGAAGGAAGAAAAGAAGAGAGGGAGGGACGGAGGGAGGGAAGAAGTGGGGAGGAAGGGAGAAATAGTTGGATTAGTAATAATGTGCCCAAGATACACAGTTCAGTTATTCTTTTGAAATTTCAGATTGATAAATGACAACTTAAGGTTGTGGCAGAACCTAATTGACTCTTACATTTTATACTACGCTACAATTTACAGAATGATTTGACAGTACTTGAACTAATACGGTCCTCCCAGCAATAGTGAAATAAAAAGGACTATTGCCCTCATTCTAGCGAGGACACTGAAGTTCAGAGAGATTGAATGGTTTTTCCCAGATCACACAGCTTCGAAGAGGCAAAATGGAATTAGAACTCCAGCCTCTGGCACCTGATCCAGTGCTTCTCCCACTGCCCCACTGAAGCACATTCCTAGTAAAATCTCTCGTATGGTATTGGTTAAACCTTAGTTTAAAAGTGGGCACAAGGTAGTCTCTCACTGGGATCTGAGTATCCAAATCTGGAGTCCAGCCTCTTCCAAGTTGATGTCATAGGGCTGTCCATTCTATCTCATCCTTGCAAATTCCAGACTGTCCCCCATTTCAATCTTGACCCACAATTTGTCAGTGACAACATAGTCATCTCAGGGACTGGCCCGGAGAGTCGTGCCAGGTGGCGTGATGGAGATTGTGACCCAGGTGACAAACAGGGCTGAGTGACAGGCAAGCCTATAATTGGTATCCCACCTTCAATGACCCTTGCCAGTACCAGGCAACGCTGGTAAACAAATGGCCCATCCCTTGGTACCTGGCCAGGGTAAACTCACATTCTGGGACTGTCTAGGGCAGTGTTGGGACGCAAGAATTCCAAAGCAATGTGGGAAGCTGGAAAGGTTATGTTCATAAGCCAGGACCTAAACTGGGATTTCAGATCGCAGCACCTTAATTAGCACATCGGAGCCATTTGAGTAACCTAAAGCAAAGTGGGCAAAAATAACTTCTCAATACTGCTTTAAATTCCATCATATGCCCATGACCTTCACAATGGTCCTGTCCAGGAGATACTATTATCAACATTTTTTACCTGAGTTCAAGGTTGAGATTAGAATCCATGTCTCTGGAATACTTTTTTTTTTTTTTTTTTTTTTTTTTAGACAGAGCCTCATTCTGTCACCAGGCTGGAGTGCAGTGGCACAATCTCGGCTCACTGCAACTTCCACCTCCTGGGTTCAAGTGATTCTCCTGCCTCAGCCTCCCGAGTAGCTGGGACTACAGGTGCGTGTCACCATGCCCAGCTGATTTTTGTATTTTTAGTAGAGATGGGGTTTCACCATGCTGGCCAGGATGTTCTCGATCTCTTGACCTTGTGATCCACCCGCCTTGGCCTCCCAAAGTCCTGGGATTACAGACGAGCCACCGTGCCTGGCCTGGATTCAGGATGCTTTAAAATATCCTCTGCTTTTTGATCTGTGAGACATCTTCTGTTTAGCCTCCATGGTTACATTCCCGTCTTCAGAAATGGAACTGAGCATCATTATTAGAATACTTACAGATTTCTATTTTAAATTTCAAGTCCTGATGGTACATGTATGTCAGATATTTATGATCACTTAAAAACAACCAGTGCTAGGATACATTAGTTTGTGAAGAAGGTATTATCGGTAATCTTATTCTCATTTTGAAAAGCATGCCAAGGCAATGAATACACACACACACATGCGTGCGTGCCCAGATATATATGTATTTTTATCCCCCAAGAGGTATCTCTGACTCCTATTAACTTGCAAGACATGCCAATGAAATCTCCACAGCAAATCTGAAATGAGAAATTTGACCTAAGGTTGTTTTCATTGAAAATTTCTATATCATTAATTTTACAAGTGTCACTGCCATATTCCTGGAGGAAATTTATTACATTTCTCCTCTATTTTATATCATGCTGAAACTCAGGATCAAAATGAACATGAGCAAAATTATGTGAGTCTATTCTTTTCTAGAAAATGTATCATCTTTAATGAGAGAAGAATGGATTGTATAAAAAGAAGTTGGCTAAGAAAAATATCCCTAAATGCTTACTTTTGAAATACATCTTGGTTATAAATGAGAGGGTCCGGCAATCTTAAAAATCTATTCCAGCCCTGAAAGTCTATAGTTTAAATGGAGTCCAAAATAACCAAATCTGGGCTCTTTTAGAGGCTATTTAGACCTCTATGCTTTTCTGCTTGCTCTTTTTTCTGCATGATTTCATTAGCATTATTCCTTCCCACTTTTCTGTATCTGGTGAACTCCTATTCACCCTTCAAAACCCCATTTGAATGTGATCTCTTCTGTGACCCTCCAACAGTTCACTGCCTTCATCCCCAGTCTAAATGTGAGGAGCCACTCCCTCATTTGAGTTTCCGTAACATGTCTCACAAGACTCTTCTCTGGTACACAGCATTCTGAATCTTGTCTATTTTTCACACACAACATGGGCTTCTCAATACCAGGGGTCACAAACTACTCATTTTTATAAGTTTCCCCCCTTTTGTCACTGAGTACCTAGTGCAGTGCTTGACACATGATAGGCAGGTAGTAAATGCAGGGTGAGTGAATGAATGAACGAATGAACGTGAGTTTTAATTCTAAACCTTTCAACTCAAAATCCATTACCCTTTATAGTTTCCTAAACAACCTGAACTATAGAAATAGAAAAACTACATGCTTCCATTTTTAAAGAAATTCTTATTTATTTATTTTAGAGGCAGGGCCTCACTCCATCACTTAGGCTGAAGTAGAGTGGTGTGATCATAGCTCGCTGAAGCCTGGAACTCCTGAGCTCAAGCAATTCTCCTGCCTCAACCTCCTGAGTAGCTAGGATTGATTATAGGACCATGCCACCACACCAGGGTAATTTTTTTGGGGGGTAGAGACAGGGGCCTCACTATGTTGCCCAGGCTGGTCTCAAACTCCTGGGCTAGTGATCCTCCTGCCCAGCACAATGTTTCCTTTTTTAAAGTTCTTTTCTTTTCTTTTTTTTTTTTTTTTTTTTTTTTTTTTTTTTGAGACGGAGTCTCACTCTGTCACCCAAGCTGGAGTGCAGTGGCCAGATCTCAGCTCACTGCAACCTCCACCTCCCGGGTTCACGCCATTCTCCTGCCTCAGCCTCCCGAGTAGCTGGGACTACAGGCGCCCACCACCTCGCCTGGCTAGTTTTCTTTTTTTTTATTTTTTAGTAGAGACGGGGTTTCACCGTGTTAGCCAGGATGGTCTCGATCTCCTGACCTTGTGATCCGCCCGCCTCGGCCTCCCAAAGTGCTGGGATTACAGGCTTGAGCCACCGTGCCCGGCCTAAAGTTCTTTTCTAAAATTTTACCGAATTAGCAGAAGATCCTACTTCTGTGAGAGGAAGGATAGGATGTTCCTGGCTAACCTCACAGTTTTTCTAAGCAGGAAAAGATCTCTGGGGGAATATTTAGACAGAAACATTCCTTCTAGACCTAGTATCAGGTTCAGCAGTCTGTTTGCTATTTACTTTCTGTTTCTTAGCAAAAACCTGCCTTTGTTATGAGACTGTGAGATACAATCCGGACCAGTTGACCCAGGAGGGCTTAGTGTTAATCGCCAACTATTATAAGAAGGTGACTGGCTTCCCAGAAGGGAAAGTGAAGGTCAGAAGCAGCCACTCAGAATGGCTGGATAGTGCTCCGTGTCTTGACACACCAGGCTTCTTAGAAACCAGAGGATTCCAGTGAAAATTCAGCTCCCCTGGGCAGCTGAATTTCAGAAATTTCATTTAACATCAATGACTTATTTTAGTTCTGCTTTGAGGAAACTGAAAACTTGGATTCATACTAAAAACATATGGAGATAAGGACAATTATTATTACTATTTATTTATTTTTTGAGATGGAGTCGTCGCTCTGTTGCCCAGGCTGGAGTGCAGTGGCACAATCTCGGCTCCCTGCAACCTCCACCTCCTGGGTTCAAGCGATTCTCTTGCCTCAGCCTCTCGAGCAGCTGGGATTACAGGTGCACACCAGCACACCTGGCTAAAAATTTTTCTTTAGGCTGGGCACGGTGGCTCACGCCTGTAATTCCAGTGCTTTGGAAGGCCGAGGCGGGTGGATTACTTGAGGTCATGAGTTTGAGACCAGCCTGGCCAACATGGCGAAACCCCATCTCTACTAAAAATACAGAGGACAATTATTTTTTTAAATAGTTTTCTTTAGTTAATATCTCTCCAATGTAATTCTGTGGTGAGGAGACAATGACAGTCCTGGGGCTGTGGCTATCAGCAGCTCCTTATAGCTGAATGTCTCCAAGAATGCAAGAGGACATGTCAGCACCATGGTCTTGCTCCTGTTGAGCACTGTGAACTCTGTGGGACCTTCCTGCACATCATGTCATTTGATTTTCTAAAGGACACTGAAGCAGCAAGGAAAGGAATAACTGTATAGGTGAGAAAACAGGTATAAAGTTAAGCTATATAGTTCATCCTGATATGCTCAGCAGGTGGAGGGTAGCCCTGAAAGCAGAAAGCAGGTTTTCCAACTACTGACCTAGTGTAGTGCCAATATATCTTATAGCCTGGGCAAATTATATTCTTTTTTTTTTTTTTTTTTTTTTTTTGGAGACAGAGTTTCAATCTTGTTGCCCAGGCTGGAGTGCAATGTGCCATCTTGGCTGACTGCAACCTCCACCTCCCAGGTTCAAGCAATTCTCCTGCCTCAGCCTCCCGAGTAGCTGGGACTACAGGCATGCACCGCCATGCCCGGCTAATTTTGTATTTTTAGTAGAGACGGGGTTTCTTCATGTTGAGGCTGGTCTCGAACTCCTGACCTTAGGTGATCCGCCTGCCCTGCCTTGGCCTCCCAAAGTGCTGGGATTATAGGCGTGAGGCACTGCGAGCCTAGGCAATTATATTCTTAAAAAGGAATGTACGGATATGAGGAATAACTCTGAATAGGAGGGTTTATATATTATTAATATCGTTTTCTCTCAGCCAGATAAGCTAAGAATTTGCTACCCAAAATGTAGCCCACTGCCAGCAGCATGAATATTGCCTGGAGTCTGTTAGAAATGCAGAATTTCCTGCCTCTGCCCAGATCTACCAAACCAGAATCTGCATTTAGCAAGGTCTAAGGTGATTTGAAAAGCTCTTAGCTGGACAAGAAAATACCATCTTCATAGATGATTCCCAGTTCTGATGGGATAATTTTTTAAACTTGAGATGAAAAAAAAAAAAAAAAAACAATATTTGTACATACTTTTATGTGCATGAAATCAGCCTATTCATTCCTTCCAAGAGCCCTGTGAAATACATAGGAATAGATGTTATTGACATTTAACAGGAGAATAAACTGAGTTCCCAAGTAGTAAAGTGATTACCCAAAGCCATTTGTCTGAGCTTACTTAATGACTAGTACACAGTAGCTGTTTGCTAAATGAATGAATAAATGAAACGCTAAAAAAAAATTAGGCTGGATCCTGGTCTTCAGACCACTGCACTATTAGAGATTGGTTCACTCCTGGGGCCACTTCAATGTAGGGTATTTGCTTTATGTCCCCTTAGACTTGACCTCGACCAGATAGTCTTCAAGATGCCAAACTGGGGCGGAGGCGCAAAATGTGGAGCCTGTGAAAAGACCGTCTACCATGCAGAAGAAATCCAGTGCAATGGAAGGAGTTTCCACAAGACGTGTTTCCACTGCAGTGAGTTGGGTGGACACCCTGGGGACCCCTCAGCATCCGGACAGCATCACAAAATTCACATTGAATCACAAACACTGTATGTCAGTAGTTCTCACAGTGTGGTCCCGGGACCAGCAGCATCAGCATCACCTTGGAACTGGTTAGAAATTTAACTCTTGGGCCCCACCAAGAAAAGATGGTGCTCTCCTGAACACCTTTGCTTTGACTACTTGCCCAGCTCAGAGGCCATTCATTTTCCTGTAGCTCAAAGTCAGAGCAAACTAGCCTGTCACTGCTCTCTGTAGGGAAAACTTTGACCCCATGGCGACATTGACAACATGTGACTTGGCAGAGAAAGGAAGTCAGCACTTATCTGGAGCCAGGATGGATTTGGCTGTCTATGTTGCCCCTTCTGGTCAGCTGTGACTGAAGCCAGCTGAGAACCTATGTCAGGCAGGGGGGCAACACATGCCAACTCTGTATGTAAGTCAGAGAGGGAAGCATTTCAGGGGCTGGGCACCAGTAACTACATGAAAGGAATCCTGACCATTACCCGCTAGACAACTGACTCACAAATGTCAAAAATGGGGAGAACCTTGAGACCTTGTGGTCCTCTGGGAGTCTGGCCCTGCCTGACTCATGTGACTTTGGACAAGTCATTTCTCACATCTAAGCCCAGGTCATGTGCATCTGCGATAGAGCCTTATACATGCACCTCTCCCTTTAGACTCCATGTCCAGTGCTCTTTGACATGACTGCATTCTACACTGTTTCCTGGCACCTAGTCCTGTTTGGGAGAAAATTGGCCTTGGTTTTGAAATGGCCACTTTCCTTCTCTGCTTCCCTCCAGGAGGTCTGGCTTAAGGGCTAGTTCTGCTGGATATTTGGCAAGCCCCCTCCCCAACTAGTCCCCACTGCCATACCAGCACCCCCAAGCTTCAGCCCAGTAGCTGCAAGGCATCCTTGCAATTGAAAAGAACTCCAAGGGCTGGACTTCATCTGTTGGAGCTTTTGTCCAAAGAGAGCTAGCATTCTTTAAAAAATAGGATTAGGAATATTAGAAAGAATACTAGAATTAGAGTAAAAGGGACTCAGGTTTGAGTCTGGGCTCTGCCACGTACTCACTGAGATTTTGGGCAGGTCATTTCACCACGGTGAGCCTCAATTTCTCCATTTATAAGGCAAAGATGATTATACCCTACTGCACAGGTTGTTACAAGGAGAAAACTGGGGGGTCTTGATCTGGAAATCCAGCCTTCTAGGCCTGTATTCTCCTTTGATCAACTTTGGTAACTGAGTGGGAACAGGAAATTGTAGGGAAGCTTTCCATAGTAGGGGGTGTCTTGTCTTTCCCAGGTAGCAGGAAGATGCCTTGTTCAAAGGAGTCATAGTAGAAGAGATTTGAGCATTTTTTTGGTACGTCCCTTTTAACCCTTTGATATTTCCTGAGAACTCGTTGATGGGATGAGGATTTGAGCAGCATACATTTCAGGAATGATGGATAGAACAGCCCCAGAGAGGAGCACACTTTTCTATTTTATTACCACAAGATAATCGCCTGTCTACAGGCAACTCTGTAGCTGCTGGAAATGGTGTTCAGAGACGCAGGGTCTACCTTACATTGTGCCCAGGCCAGTGTTCCCCTGACTTTTAGATAAATCTTCACAATTAAATCTCTAGACTAATTATGAAATCTAGAAAGTGAGTTTGCTGTCCAAAAGAAATAAATATAGTGCAAGCAACATATGTAAATTTAAATGTTCTAGTAACCATAGTTTAAAAATGGTACAAATAAACAGATGAAATTAAGCTTAAAACATTTTATTTAACTCAATATATCCAAAACATTATACTTTCAATGTATACTTCAATATACAAATGATCAGTGGGATATTTTACATTATTTTTGCATTTGTACTATGTTTGAAATCTGATGTGCATTTTGTGCTTATAGCACGGCATGTGGCTGTGGCCACAGCACTGGACAGCACAGTTCTCCTTTGTCTGTTCACAAAAGCTCATCAGAAGCCAGGGAGTGGCTACAGAATTGGCCAGGGCACGATAGGGTATAGGCAGTCTTGGAGTGATGGGAATGAGCACCGGACTAGGAGTCAAAAGAGCTGAGGTAAGCTGTGGCTCTGCAACTTACTGTTGTATAATTGCGAACAACTCACTGATTTACACTGACACATGCATTCATTCATTCATTCATTCATGTACTCAATAAATGTTTACAGAGGACTAACTCTGGCCCAGACCTTGTGCTAAATTCTGGGAATATTAAGACAAAACAGGTTTGTCCTCAAGGAACTCAGAGTCTAGACCATCAGCAAATATGTAAGCAGTTGTTGTGGAGGTTGGTAACTGACAGTAACAAGAAGGGTAGAGACAAGTATATACCTTCTATGTCTCAATATAAGACATTCTCCCCCAAATTAATCTTCATAAAAAAGATATGCCTTGTGTTTAAAGCCTTATAAAGTCTCTCCTGCTATAAGACATTCTCCCAATTATTTTATTTACTGATTTAAACTTTTTTTGGTACAGATTTTTTTAACACTTACAATGTTGACAGAATAGTCTAATAAAGTACCAGAATAAACTCCCTTGCCACACATTCATCAGCCCCTGGCTAATCCACCCTCATCTACAACCTTATCTTCTTCCTCCACTCCCATATTCAATTACTTTATTTATTTTGTTTTTAAAGAAAATATCATTTGAAGAAGGGATAATAGCCTGAAATAACCTCATTCAATGCTGGATTGCTTATAGGGATCATTTGATGGAACTGTTTTTTTTTCTTTTAAGGCAAATACATTTAATGTTGCATATTATTATTCCTGGGATATTATCTCACTATTACAAGCACTGAGCATCACTATAAACAACCTTTAAGAATCATTGTTGCAAAGCAATATAGCAAGTCGTTATATGGTGGAAATCCTATATCTTTTAAAAAATCTGCCCTAATGCTATGCTAATAGGTACTTCTTGTTGAGATGCAATTTCTAGGTGACAACCTCCTACTCAGGTATAAAACAGGGCTGCCTCTTAAAATGTACAGACAGAAGTGAAGGTGAGCTGCTCAGAAAAGCTGGGCCAGCTGCCCCCAGAAATGATTCTGGTGGTGAGGGAGATGCTGATGGTGAAAATGCAAAGACAGAATTGAAGACAATTATTCCCCAAATTTATGTGAGGTTAGAAAAAAGTAACCTTTCCAAATCAATATGTTGTTGATTTATATTACTAAATTAAAATTATAAGTAGATATTTTCTATTTTTATTTATATTTTTAAAAGTTTCTTTTTAAATTTGCAAAATAAATCTTTCTATAAATCCTCTCTTTGGAAAAATGAGGGCGTGATTGCCTTATATTTGAGGATACTTTACATTAGATAACATACAGTAACCGAGAGCTTGAGCCAATAGAAGCCTAAGGAGTTAATAAGGCAAGTCTACCCCCTTCCCCACCTCCTCTGCTTCCAGAATTTGACCAAAATTAGCCTCAATGGCAATTGTCTGCTTGAATATCACAGTGTCCTTCAAAGGCCATGGTAAGTATAGAAAATGCTCAATCCTGATTCTTTTATGATTAAGAAAAAAATAAGTTTCTCTCCTACCTTAACCCACCCACTGCCAACACGCGTGCATGCACACACACACACACTTCCCTGATGTCATTTAGGAAGGTTCAGGGATGCAGTCCTTAGCAGGTCTGACACTATATATCTCGTTCTAATGCTAGCTTCCACCCTTTTCCAGCTGGGAACCATTGAACCCAATTTGGTCATCTGTGAGATTGGGACTGTCTTGGAGTGTACAACTCAGGACAGATGCTCCGGTCGGAATCAACATTGTATTCTTGGCTCAGGGGCCCCTCGTGCTGGGTCTGTGGCCCCAAGCATGGCATTGGGAGTGCAAGAAGGGGAGAAGGATTTCAACTCCAATCCCATGACCCTTCCTTTTCCTGGCAGTGGCCTGCAGGAAGGCTCTTGACAGCACGACAGTCGCGGCTCATGAGTCGGAGATCTACTGTAAAGTGTGCTATGGGCGCAGATATGGCCCCAAAGGGATTGGGTATGGACAAGGCGCTGGCTGTCTCAGCACGGACACGGGCGAGCATCTCGGCCTGCAGTTCCAACAGTGAGTTACTGCCCCACTCCCCCTTGCCTGTTAAAGTCTCCAATGATCAGGACAGTTCATTTCGTTCCCATAGCAACGTTTTCTGGAAGTGGGAGAATGGACCCTATTGTTGACTTGCCAACAATAGGAATACTCAGTCTGACCAGTTCGAACAATGTGTCATCTCTCCAAAGATTCTCTTTAAATTATCTGCCTTTCTAAAGGGCAATTACTTTTACACCGTGGCTCTTGGTTTGCATGTCAAGAGAAAACCCAGGATGTACAGATGTTCCATTGTTTGACCTTTGCAAAACTGCATGGAGTCTCCTTTCTTCCCCTTTGAGAGTTTCCGTGTAAATCACATAAATATGGAAGCAATGGCCATTCTTTGTGTGCCTGTCACGAAAAGATTTCTTCCCTTGGATTGTAAGATGACAAACGTCCACATGGCAGGGGGAGTGTGTCTGCAGGGATGGGCTGTGCCTCAGAGTAAACAATCAATCATGATTGGTTCCCTGGCTGCCTGTTGCCAATACAGTGCTAGAGTTCCCACCACATTATCCTAGGAAAGCTGGGGCATCACTCTGGTCACCTCCATCCACCAGTCTGGTCCCCTGGGTCCACTTTCTTGATAATCACACTGACTTCCAGCCCAGAATTGAGGAAATTTTGATGGCCACTGGCCTGACAATACTGTCTGGCCAGCTGACCTCAAGGCTCAGCTCTGCACCGGGATTGACCAGAAAGGCCCAGCCCAACCAAGGAAGTGTCCCATGGAGGGCCTCCCCCAGAGAGCACTTAGGCCATCTGAGGAATCAGCTGATCCCTTCAAAAGAGAGTAAGCCACAGGAGAGCCTGGAAAAGTGGAGAGATGTGTGATTAGTCGTCTTAGAGAGAAGACTTCTTTTGTTAATTTTTCTTATTACTCAATCTCAAATGGAGACTCTTGTTAAGGAAGAAAATACGATACCAACTGCATTCTCTGCCACGTCTTAACTGAAGTTCACTTTTCAACATTAGGGCTTCCTAGTGATGCTGCGCAAAGAGTAACAAGGTCTGAAGACCTAGGATTTCCTGCTAGTTCCATCAGTCATGAGCTGCCTGGCCTTGGGCAGTCACCCTCTGATCCTCACTCTCCTCCAACCAACGCTGCCTACTTTATAGGGTTGTGGTACAGCTCAATTGATATAATATACAAGCAAACACCAAAAGATACGAACACATGAGAGGCTATTATTATGCCTCTATTTTGGACATTGTTCTTCTAGGACAGGTGACCCTTGGAGGCAGGACGACAGCCTCGCTTGTGATAAGGAATGCATCAGCTCATGAACTGTGGTTCATCAAGAACTGATTAGCACCCACTGTCAAGATCTTGTCTTACTCTGTAATTTTCACAACTCTCTTTAGAAAGGAAGCAAATGGCCTTGCAAATGGTCCAGAAAAACATAAGCATAGTAGTAATAACAACAACACAACAACAATAACACAAGCTAACATAACTAGAACATTTGCTAAGTGCTTTACAACAAAAAGGAAAGCTCTAAGTTCTAAACCCATTTTAGCTAACTTTTTTTTTTTTTTTTTTTTTTTGAGATGGAGTCTCGCTCTGTCACCCAGTCTGGAGTGCAGTGGCGCAATCTTGGCTCACTGCAAGCTCCACCTCCCAGATTCACGCCATTCTCCTGCCCCAGCCCCGCGAGTAGCTGGGACTACAGGCACCCACCACCACGCCCAGCTAACTTTTCGTGTTTTTAGTAGAGATGGCGTTTCAACATGTTAGCCAGGATGGTCTCAATCTCCTGACCTCGTGATCTGTCCCCCTCGGCCTCCCAAAGTGCTGGGATTACAGGCGTGAGCCACCACGCCCGGCCTTAGCTAACATTTATTAGCCGTTACTACATGCCAGGCCGGCACTGTTCAAAGTGCTTTATGCATGTCACCTCATTTAACCGTCTCTCAACGCTGTGAGGAAGACACCACAATTATCCCCATTTTCCAGATGAGGAGTCCAAGGCACAAAGAAGTGAGGTCACTTACTCCAGGCCACACAGCTCTTGTACTGTTTGCCACAGGAAATCTATACTACATTCATCTATTTCCAACAGGTCCCCAAAGCCGGCACGCTCAGCTACCACCAGCAACCCTTCCAAGTTCACTGCGAAGTTTGGAGAGTCCGAGAAGTGCCCTCGATGTGGCAAGTCAGTCTATGCTGCTGAGAAGGTTATGGGAGGTGGCAAGGTAAGAGCTTCTGTATGAGACAGACAGAATTTGCTCATCTCCACCAGGCCATTCGGGAGGAATGAGAGAAAACTTGGGAACTGCAAGCTGCTGTCATTCTCTCTAGCTCCCGTAACCACTTTACAAACCACTCATCCTCAGCCACTTTCCCTGGCTGAGGCTGTCTGTCATCTCGCATTGCCCCTTGAAAGCTGGAACTGGTACAGTCTGATGCAGCAAGCATTATTCTACTAGATGGAAGGCACCCAGCTGAAAGTTCTGGGATACAAAGCAAAAGCCTCCCCTACCCTCCAGTGTCAATAATCCCCTCAAAAGGTGTCAGCCCCAGACCCACCCACCACTGCCTAACTCAACCTGTTGCTGCCATCACAACCAATGGATACAGCAGATGCCTCACAGCAGTGAGAAGCATCCTCACTTACAAACCTCCTGGCTCTCAGGAAAGCCATCAGATGTCTGAGACACTCATGCATACATGCTCTGCAAGTTCCAGTTTCAGGCCCAAAGCCTGGGTACTCACCAAAGGAGTCAGACCCAAGGAAAGAGAAAAATTCTGTTTATACCACATGGTGGGAGGAAGGGCCGTGGAGAGCATCTAACTTCAAACACAGGGGGAGGCTCCACCCTAAGACTGGCCATTTGAAGACATAGGAGAAGCCTTGGTCTGTACCTGGTAGACATGCAGATGTGCAGGAGGATGGAGATCTAGAACACCTAAATCATGCAACTCTGCCATGATTTAATTTAATTACACAGAGGAATTAAACCAGAGAGTTAAAACAAGGTTGAATTCCCTGGACAATTGCCTGATTTATTTTTTTCCTTCTTTAACTTTATATCCAACATAAACATCACCGAGTGCCCCCGCCCAAGTCCTTCTCTGACCAGTTCCGTTCCTTGGATCTTTTTGGCCTGAGGAAGCCCTTTTCTGTTTAGTCTATTCTGAAGGAAAACATATGCAAATCACCATGACAAATCCATTTACAGGCTTCTAAGAAGTGCTGGCTAAGGCCACAGCATCGCATTTTCTCCAAACCCCTGGAGAAATTATGGGGGCCCATTAGGTAAGCAAATGGTTAAGATGTGTCACTCCTCTGGATGCTGCTAGTCAGGGACTTGAAATGGAAACAGAATGTGTTGCCTACCTCACTAAATATGCAACTTTTCTGTGCCCCTCAGCCTTGGCATAAGACCTGTTTCCGCTGTGCCATCTGTGGGAAGAGTCTGGAGTCCACAAATGTCACTGACAAAGATGGGGAACTTTATTGCAAAGGTGAGATTCTGGAGACTTTCTTGAAGTATGTTTTCCCTAAAAGGGCCTTTGGATAGGGAAATTATTTCACACCTGGAGGTCTTCCTGACTTTCAGGAGGTATGGCTGCTCAGCCTGGGCAGCGTTGGGTTCTCAGGATGGGGAGCAAAACCATCTAAGGGGAGGGAATCTCCCACCTGACCCAGCTCTGGTCCTCTCCATCGGAGCACCTGGCAGAGACCAGATGCTTTCAGATGCTCAGTGGTTGGTGAAGTTAGGCACCTGGGGGAGTGAGGAAGAGGAGGAAACAGTACCCTGCTTCTGGTCTTGGAAGAGGCCTCAGGCCAGGACAACTAACACCACACCCCCTTCCAAAAATTGAAACACCATCTTTCTGTTCACCTGAGTGGCAGAAGGGGTGACTGGAGGAGGGTGAACTCAGTTTGGCCTCCCTGGAGTTTATCACAACATATCTATCTCCCTCCTGCCTAACCCCACTAACAGTTCTGTTGTTGATGTTGCACATTACTGAGTGATCATAGGGACAGATCTGGTTTTCCTCCTGGTCCTTGCGGCTCTGCCCCTCACTGCCTCCATAATCTGTTGGTCTTGTGGAGAAACAGGAGAGGCTTAGCTCCTTCTTGACACTATCAAAGGAAGGGATGCACTAGGGCCAAGGCAAGGTGTCCTCCACCCCTGAGCCTAGGCCTATTCTGTTGCTCAGTGGAGTTTCATCACTTAATGATGGTGCCTCAAGAATCTCCAAAGGAGTATGTTGGAATGAAGTGAGAGGAGCAGTGGAAAGGGCGTTAAGAGGGAAGACTTTATAAGTCAAAACTGTAGATTGCTGTATTAGTCTGTTCTCATGCTGCTAATAAAGACATACTCAAGACTGGGCAATTTATAAAGAAAAAGAGGTTTAACAGACTCACAGTTCCACATGGCTGGGGAGGCCTCACAATCATGGCAGAAGTCAAAGGAGAAGCAAAGTCACATCTTATATAGCAGCAGGCAAGAGAGTAAGTGCAGGAGAACTGCCCTTTATAAAACCATCAGATCTCGTGAGACTTACTATTACGAGAACAACACGCCCCCATGATTCAATTATCTCCCACTGGGTCCCTCCCACAACATGTAGAGATTATGGGAGCTACAATTCAACATGAGATTTGGGTGGGGACACAGCCAAACCATATCAGCTGCCAAAGCTTTTCCTGTGATGACACAGGATGGGAACTAGCCCACTATCTGACAGATGGTTGCCGTCTCCTGGCAGTAGAAGACATAGGGGGTCCTCAGCCTTCATTGCTCATAATACCCTAAAATACTGCTGAAGTCAGTAGTGAAATTAACATGTAAATGAATAATTGCATTTCAAAGTGAAAAAAAAAAAAAAAGCTATAGTAGAGAAACATTCACAATGCAGTCACCTAAAAAGAGGAAAGGAACCAGCTTGGGGTAATGGAGAAAGCTTCTCACAAGACTTGCTTCCTCTTCCTCTGAGGCTTGATGGGTGAATGTGGGTTTGGGAGGGGGCATTCCAGGAAGAGGGATCATTGATTACAAAGACACTTAAGCTGGGACATCATGGTTCATTCCAGGAACTGCAAGTGGTTCTGTGTGCCTGGAATGTAGGAAGGGAGGCAGAGGTGGGAGGCAACAGGGGACGAGGCTGGGCAGGCAATCCAGAGGTTGCTGACTCAAATGAGAAAATATCTGCAAACACATTTAGTAAAGTGGCAAGAAGTGTAAACAATTTTTATTAACAGATCTAAGATAAGTATTGTTCAATTTATTTTAAAAAGTTAACTCATGCATACATCTTTTTTTATTATTTTTATTTTTGAGACGGAGTCTTGCTCTGTCATCCACCAGGCTGGAGTGCAGTGGTGAGATCTTGGCTCACTGCAACTTCAGCCTCCCGGGCTCAACCGATTCTCCTGCCTCAGCCTCCCCAGTAGCTGGGATCACAAGTACACACCACCATGCCCAGCTAATTTTCTGTATTTTTAGTAGAGACAGGATTTCTGTATGTTGGTCAGGCTGGTCTCAAATTCCTGATCTCAGGTGATATGCCTGCCTCGGCCTCCCAAAGAGCTGGGATTACAGGTGTGAGCCACCGCACCCAGCCAACTAATGCATAGATCTATCAAAAGGATGTCTCTAATACTTAAAGGACTGTGCCCAGACAGAAGACCCTGAAAAAAATGGCACTAACCAATGCATTGTCTCTCCCTTTATCCTCTTCTCATTCACAGTTTGCTATGCCAAAAATTTTGGCCCCACGGGTATTGGGTTTGGAGGCCTTACACACCAAGTGGAAAAGAAAGAATGAAGAGGTGCGCCATTTCTCAGATTTTTTGCGAGCCTAAAACACTTGCCAAGTAATCCTGCACAGATGGATACCTTTCCCCAAATAGCCTCTCCTTTGTAGTTGTACATTATTTGTTTCTCCTCAGAAGTAATCATGGCCTTTACCGAATGTTAGAAGAGGCCTTTGGAAGAAAATTATGTAAAGTTTAATCTATAACAAATGCTTTATTATTTATAATGCTTGGAATGGGAGAGGCAATAAATAAATGTTTTAGTGCTATCTTGTATGGCTCTGGATATTTTATTTGATATAGAAATTTTCAAAAAACATAAAGCTAGTTCAAAAAACGAGCTGCAGAGAATGTAATAAATTTGAATGTCAACTGAGAAAGGAGTGAGAAGGAAGAAACAATGGGCAAAGGAAAGCAGTCTTTCAGAATCTGTCAGCCAATGTCTTTCTAGTTACTGCTAATGGAGAAGAAAACAGGGGGTCTGGGAGAAAATAGAGAACATGATAGCCAAATCTAAAAGGAAAATCAAAACTAATAAAATTGCTGAAGAGTTGATCCTTTTGTCCTATCGTGGGCTTTGTAATGTTACACATCTCGTGAAAACTCAGAAATGACAACAAAGCATGGCATTTGCCTCTGTATTATAAATGACATGAGGATGATTTTCTTTTATTCTAGGACAATTCCCTGGGGTTTAGCAATTTTCTTAAGACTTCTACGTCAAATTGCCAGCCTCGCAAATGAAATGCAGCCAATTAGAAATGTCTTTCTCTGCCTCTTCAGCAAGTTTCAGCGGCTCAAGCACTTCTTGGGCTTCTGCTTTTAACAACCACAGCACTTCTCCCAGCACTGTGCAATTCAGAATTATTTGGAATACATGAAAGCAAGTGAAAATCTAGTGATAAGAATACTATAAAATACATGGCTAAACCGTGGGTTTTTCCATGCTCCAAGTCCTCTGGGAAAGGCTTTCTTTGAAATGAGCATTTATTCAGTGCTGTTTATGTAGTGTCTTGGACAAGGCCCTACATGAGCTTTAAAAGAGTATGCGATCTTGGCACGATGCTTGGGATTTCCAGGTCTGCTGAGGGGTAAGACACATTTGAGAAATGACCACAGGACAATGCAACCTCCTCCTCCTCTGCTGCATTTCACAGTGACTGGCCCCACCGTCCATCTACCCAGGAAATCTGAAGCTAAAAACTTTAGCCATCCTTAGCTTTGCTCTCTTCCTCACCCCACCTTGCCTCACTTCTCAAGCCTCCTGGATTCTGACTCCAAATGTCTCTAGAATACATCCCCTCCATCCCTCTTTTTAGGATGTGTAATAGTCTGTTAGGGTTGCCATAAGAGAGTATCACAGACTGAGTGACTTAATAGAAACGTATCGTCTCACATTTCTGGAGGCTAAAGTCTGAGTCCAAGGTGTCAGCAGTGTTCGTTTCTTCTGAGACCTCTCTCGTTGGCTTGGGGATGGCTGTCTTCTCCCTTTGTCTTCACGTGGTTTTTACTCTGTGGGTGTCTGCGTCCCAATCTCCACTGCTTAGACGGACACCAGTCATAATGGATTAGGGACCACCTGAATGGCCTCACTTTAACTTAATTACCTCTTTCAAGACCCTATCTACAAACGTAGCCATCACATTCTGAGGTACTGGGGGGTTAGGACTTCAACAAATAAATTTTGTGGAGACACAGTTCAGCCCATAACAGTGTATCACATAAAGACTTTCACAAATTGACCTCGGCCTTACCCCTTCAACTTAGCTTTAGACAATCTCTCTCAAAGTTCCAGCTACACTCAAAGACTTGGAGCTTTCCAAATATGCCCAGAACCCTCACCCCATCATGCCTTTGCTAATGCTGTTCCTTCTGCCTAGAATTCCTGGAAGATAGGAACCTCCCCCCATCTCTACCCGCTAATCCAACTTCTTAGCCTGGTGAACTCCTATTAAGCAAGTCACAGGTCAAATGTCATCTCCTCTGCAAATGGTTCCTGAACTACCCGAGCAGAATTAATCCACCTCTGCACTCCCATAGCCAGTATGTAATTCGCATAGCACTTACGTCATTGTATTGAAATTTTGAATTCCCATTTGCCTGAATTCCCATTAGAATGTGACATGTCAAGTCATTCACAGTGCTTGACACACGGCAGACACCTAATAAACATTTGTTGAGTGAATGAAATAGGGGAGAGTATAGGCCAGGCTAAATGCAAATTCTGTTAGAATCTAAAAGTTTATTACATACTGGATTGAATGAGTTTAGAAAAAAGCAAAACAAAGGAAGAAGCTTATTGTGGTTCAGCAATTGTACTTCCCCTCCGCTTCTTGGGCATGCTGTTCTACTACATTTCCCAGGCTCCCCTACTGTTCACTGAGACACACGACTGAGTTTGGCCAATGAAGTCCTGGCCTCCATGACCTTTAAGGAGAGTCTCCATTCTTTCCATATGTCTGTCTGCAGAAGTCCAGTGGATGCTGAGGCCCTGGGAAATAGTGGAGCCACTAGGTGGGAAGCAGCTTGAGTCACTGCATGGAAGAACACCTGCTAACAGCTAAACAGACCATGACATGAGAAACACTGTGTGAAGCCACTGAGATTGGGAGGATATTTATTATTGCATGAGCTCCCATGACTACTACACACTTGAAACATAGACTGTGCTACATCCAAGTGATTCCACTCTCACGGCGCCAGCGTCCATCCTAAGTCACAGGGGGCATGATCAAGATTTTGCCTGATATTTGCGAAAGAGATTCAAATTTGTTGTCTCCAATGTGGCTATATAGATATTTGAAGGAATGAAGTTATGGCAAAATAGCGTAACAGTCACATTCCCCTGGCCCTGAAAAACATGATTGGGTTTGTCTTGGATTTAAAATAAAACAAAGACTAAACCTTGCTATTATGCCACAAGCTACTGCCTTCTTCTTTCTCCTTTCAGAGCCAAACTGTAATACTAGATTCCACTTAGTCTAAAGAGTCTTTTAGATTCTTTAGTCTTCTTTGCCCCTACTCTCCATCCTCAACCACCACTAATAACTTTTTTTTTTTTTTTTTTTTGAGATGGAGTCTCGCTCTGTTGCCCAGGCTATAGTGCAATGGCACTATCTCAGCTCACTGCAACCTCTGCCTCCTGGGTTCAAGCGATTCTCTTGCCTCAGCTTCCTGAGTAGCTAGGATTACAGGCACGCACCACCACGCCTGGCCAATTTTTGTATTTTTAGTAGAGATGGGGTTTCCACCATGTTGGCCAGGCTGATCTCGAACTCCTGGCCTAAAGTGATTTGCCAATCCCCGCTGCGCCCGGCCCTACTAATAACCTCTTAATCACAAACTCTTTTGTCTTTCATCAGCTATTCTCAACTTCTGCTCAAGTCGCTCCTTAGTTCCTGCCAATTGACTGCTTCCTCTCTGAAATGAATCCTCCCTTGATTCTATGACACTATTATTATTTTTTGAGATGGAGTTTCCCTCTTGTTGCCCAGGCTAGAGGGCAATGACACAATCTCGGCTCACCGCAACATCCACCTCCCGGGTTCAAGCGATTCTTCTGCCTCAGCCTGCCGAGTAGCTGGGATTACAGGCACGTGCCACCACACCCAGCTCATTTTGTATTTTTAGTAGAGATGGGGTTTTTCCATGTTGGTCAGGTTGGTCTCAAACTCTCGACCTCAGGTGATCTGCCCACCTTGGCCTCCCAAAATGCTAGGATTACAGGAGTGGCAACGCACCTGGCTGACACTACTTTGTTGTCCTCCTACTTGATCTCCTTTTAGTTACTTCTTCCTTCTCTAGCTCCCTAAATCTATATTCCATAAGCTCTTGCTCCTGCCCTTCTCCTTTCTCTCACACTTTTTAGTCTGTGTGTTCACATTAGTTCTTATCTTTGGTCTCTTTTTAGCATACATCTTTCCATGTGAGGAAGGAGACTCTCCATTTTCATTTATTTTCTACCTCTTCCCTGTGACAATCTTATCCATCTATGCAGATGGTTCCCATCCATGCCCTGGCCTCTTTCCAGTCGCCTTCTAGACTTTCCCACTGGAGAGCCTGCGAGTACCTCAAACTCAGTAGATCCCGGCCACCAAACTCCTCACCTAGTCTCCCCACACTGTGTTCCTTATTTCTCAGAGTAGCATCTTCATCCTCTCATTCATTGGGTTCAACATTTCAAAGCCATCTTTGGCTCCTCTTTTTCTCCCCGCATCCAATCAGTGATCTGGGCCTGCTGGGGCTCCTCTGTGCCACTGTCATTGTCTTGCTTCAGGCCTTCATTACTTCTTGCCTAGACCATCAATAACAGCTTATTTCTAATATTCTGTATCTGTCAAGTTTCACCAGAAAAATAGAAACCACACTAGTTATTTTAATAAAGAGAATATAGTAGAGGGAATTAGCTAAACAGGTGCTATTATTTTTGAAAAAGTAAAAAGGGAACACACTGACTTAACACAGAGATAGTAATTGCTAGAGGCAGCTACCCCTCCCGGGGCTAGGGAAACTAAGAGAAGAGATGGGTTATCATAATTCAGATGCCCAGAGAAGAAGTCTCCCGGGGCAGAAGTCGGATGTCAAAGAAGAGAGCCCTGCCTGGTTATTGCTAGTGCTTCTAACAGGGCACGATGAAGTCGGTTTTGGGAAGAAGAACAGTTGGACACTGGTTCCAAATGTCATTGCGGGGCGAAGGGCCACCATTGGAGCAACACTGAGAGGAATAGCTGGCAAGAATGACATAAGTCCCTTTTCTGCTCCTCTTTGCAGTCTACTGGCAGAGTTTAGCGGGAAGTCATCTCGCAGGGAAACTGTAGCTTGCAGAATTCTAGCCCTAGAACATACAATACAGAGCACGGAAGGGTGGATTCGGTGCATTTCTCTACCTCTAGCTTATCTTTCCTGTAATCAGTTTTCTGTTAGACTTCTAAATTAATAGCCAGCATTTATTGAACATTTACTATATGCCAAGTATAATTCTAAGCACTTTTAAACATTAACACATTTAATTCACATAATGACATTTCAAAGTATTTACTATTATCATCTACATAATCCAAATGAGGAAACTGAGGCTCTAGAGATTTACGTCATTTGCCCAAAGGGATTAACAGTAACTTATGCAGTAATTAGCAGGTCAAAGATTCAAACCCAGGGTCCCTAGAATCTGGTCTCTTTATCACTACAACTGCATACCGATTAAACAGTGATTCTCAAACTTAAATAACTTTTCACAATGTAGAGAGTGGAGAATGTAAGGTTCCTTAAGTAAATGATTCTCAAACAGTAGTGTGCACATGTAAGAATCATTAGGATTCTAGCACTCTCTCCCCAGAGACTGATGTGAAAGGTCTGAGATGGAGAAGCTAAATTTTAAACTGTGAGCCCCAGACACCCACCCTGACCCTGTGACTCTGATTTAAAGTCTCTGGACCATTTGGATCACAATACTAACTTGGTAGGAGCTGGTAACAGAAGAAGGGAGAAAGAATATACCTTGAAAAAGCTCTTCTGTACCCCAATTGAGAAGCACAGTCTTCAAACACAATTCTGATAGCTTCCTCTCTTGCTTAAAACCCTGAAATTGGTTCAACAAATTCTAATATTTTTTGAACAAATACTATGTGTCACGCAATATTCCAGGTGATCGGGACTGTAGAGTGGCAGACCCATTTAGTATCTCTGTGACCCTGGAGAAGATAAAAACTTCTTTGGCTTTAGTTTCCTTATCTGCATCTCTTATCTCTGGTAGAAGAAAGAATGGATCTTTGAAATGAAAGGCCAACATGATTAGAGTACAACGTGATCCACTGACAATGCTAAAAAAAACAGGATCATATGCTTCAAGGCTTTGTAGGGCACAATGAGAATTTCTGCTTTTACCCCAAGAGCAACAGGAACCCAAGGGAAGTTGTTCAGCAGGAAGGTGGCATGCCCAGGGGTGTATAAATACTATACTAGAGTTACTATACTAGAGTTAAAGTTGAATTAGCATTTCCTGTAGAACAAGGGAAATTAGTAATTATAGTCATACCAGTCTAATATTTTGGGGTTACTAAGTTGTAATTAAAATTTAAGACTTTCTATGTTCTGTTTTCTAAGTAAGATAAAAAATCAAATTAAATCTTGCTTACTGATTTGTTTTTCTAAGACCACCAGAGTGGGCACAAAAGAACCAGTGAGTAGGCAAGGCTAAAAGCAAAACTGCAAATTTATTCTTTGGTCATCTAGCTTCAGGGACCGGAGCTGGGGGAAGGGGGGGGTTCTAATACAGTCCCGACAAGAGTGGGGGCTGAGAAAGCCCACCCCCGGCGCATCTGCTGGGAGCGACTTTTCTAGGAGTGGAAGGGCAATAGGCGGGGCATGGGCATGTCGGGGGAGGGGGGGCGCTCCGCAGGTGCCACCAGGTAAATCTTGGTCTCCTCGGATTGACATCACCTGGTGCATGCCTGATTAATCTGCACCTTCCCGGGCGTCAGCTGCATTCTCGCACACACGGGAAGAGTTGGTGGTGAAGAAGAACCCGGAAGTGCACCATCCTGCCTCCGTTCATCCAAACAGTCCAACCTTTTATTGATAATAGTGATAAAGGGGCGCCATGGTCTGTCTGGCTACTTCCTGCTGTTAAGGGGTATCCTTAAGGTCGGGGCCCATGGTTGGTATTTGGACATATGGATGAAGAATAAAATAAGGCACAGTATTAGTATAGGAATGAGGAATGGAAGCATTTGTTGGAATATGGGCAAAACCCAGAAGGATGGTCCTGGCAAGGTTGGGGAGTATGAGATAGTTAAGAAAATTTAGTAAGTTTGAGGCAAGTGGGGGAAAGCCAAACTGATTTCCACTGATTGCTTTCGGTAGGGGCCCTTTTCAGCTGGAAATGAGGAATGAGTGCGCAAAGTAGTTGTTGGCCAGGCAGCAATTAAGGAGTGGAGTTTTTCGTGGAGTGGATGGCTTTCCACTTACTCCTACTACAGAGATAATGGATGGAAGGCTAGGTCCAGAGAAGGATGGCAAAACAGAATAGGTAGCCTCGCTGTCGATTAAAAAATTAATTGTCTTACCCACTACCAGGAGAGTTACCCATGGCTCGGCGAGGGTGATGGGGGTCCCCGAGTCTCGGCACCTTCAGTTGTCGTCGTCCAGATGTAGGAGCTGGAAGGAGCTCCCAGGATCCTGGGAAAGGGGGTCACGTGGAGACGCAACACCTGTTCTCAGGGTGGGGCAATCAGACTTCCAGTGTCCTCCCTGCTGGCAAACAGGGCAGGGGGTTGCTGGTGGATGAGGGTTAGGACATTAACTGGCCTAATGTCCTGATGCCTTGCACTTATAGCAAGGCTGTGATGGGGCTCAGGGACCCTGTGGACACCTGTTGGCATAGTGTCCTGCCTTGCCGCACTTATATAGCAGGCTCTTTTTGCAGCCTTGGAGTCTGTGGGGTGTGTGCTCTCTGGCCTGGGGTTACGACTGGGCTGTAAAGCCGCTGCTAGGAGCTGAACCTTCTGTTCAAGGCGCGCTTGCCATCTCCTCTCTGGAGTTATAGACCTTAAAGGCTAATTTAACTAGGTCTTGTATTGGTGTCTGAGGACCATCCTCTACCTTTTGAAGTTTTTTTTTTTACGAATGTCAGGAGCTGATTGAGAAATGAAATAAGATGCCAAAATGGTGGCCCCTGTGGGGGAGGCCGGATCTAACCAGGTATATTGGGTTAGAACCTCAGTCAGTTTAGGGTAGAGGTTAGGATAACCTGGAGGTCATGCCAAGTTAAGTCATAGGCCTGACAAAGGTATCTAAATTCCTTTATGTATACGGTAGGATTAGCTGAGAAATCACCTAAACGCTTCTCAATTTTGGAAAGATCAGCCAATGAAAAAGGGACATGTACTCTGACTACCCCCTCCGCCCCAGCCACCTCTCGCAAAGGTGCTAACACTGTAGGAGGGTGTGGGCAGAGATAGGGGACTCAAGACAGCCAGTTGGGGGCCCGGAAGGAGGCATGGGACCGAGTGGATTACTAGTAGATAAGGAGGAGGAAGGAGGAGTCTGGGCAGGAAGGGAGGGGGTGGAGAGAAGGAGGAGTATAGGGACGAGAGCTTAAGGCCCAAAAGCCTTGTACGTAATTAATTTCGGACCACTTGCCTAGCCGCTGGCAGAAATTGCTGAGGTCGATTACGCCACAGTGGAAAGGAAAATTAACCGCTTCCTCCTAAGGTCTTGTTCGAGCTGTAAGGTTTTTTAAATTGGCTAGGAGGCACCCTAAGGGGGTGCTCTTTGGAAATTTGGACTGGGGGTTTCCCATTTGTTTCCTCTTTATGGACACAATGGAAATGGAAGTGGATCTCTGCCTGGCTTCAAAGCCTCCTTTGGAACCAGCAGAGACAGACTGGAGGCTCATGGAGCCAAAGTGGAGATTACCTTCAGGCGGACGTCTCCGTCCTGAACAGGTCTCGGGAGCCACTTGGTGGCTCAAAGTGGACCTCGGACCTGCGCAGGATTTTGGCTCAGGGAGGTAAAGAGGAGACAAGGGCACTTACCCCAGAGAGGCCGTGAGAGTGAGGGAAGCGGGTCTCAGGTCCTGGTCCGTCTGCGGTGTGGAAGCAGGAGGAGGTTCCTCAATCCCTAGAGGCCTGAGGAGGGGTCTCCTCCCGGGTCTTCGGCACCAACTGATTTGTTTTTCTAAGACCAGCTGAGTGGGCACAAAAGAACCAGCGAGTAGGCAAGGCTAAAAGCAAAACTGCAAATTCTTTGGTCATCTAGCTTCAGGGACCGGAGCTGGGGG
>NC_045446.1:45143894-45240380 GCF_002776525.5 Piliocolobus tephrosceles
GGGGGGGGGGGGGGGGGGGGGGGGGGGGGGGGGGGGGAGTTTCTAATACAGTCCCGACAAGAGTGGGGGCTGAGAAAGCCCACCCCCGGCGCATCTGCTGGGAGCGACTTTTCTAGGAGTGGAAGGGCAATAGGCGGGGCATGGGCATGTCGGGGGAGGGATGGCGCTCCACAGGTGCCACCAGGTAAATCTTGGCTCCTCGGATTGACATCACCTGGTGCATGCCTGATTAATCTGCACCTTCCTGGGCGTCAGCTGCATTCTCGCACACACGGGAAGAGTTGGTGGTGAAGAAGAACCCAGAAGTGCACCATCCTGCCTCCGTTCGTCCAAACACTTACTGGTATTAATCATAATCTCAACTCATTTCTGGAATTGTGAACTAATTTCTTTGTGTCCTATGTACATCTTAAGACTCTAGAAGTGTTAAGTGTCAGAAATCAAGTCTCAACTACAAAAAAAAAATTGTTTTATTAAGTGTGAAAGCAAAACAGGTACATCTATTTAAATTTTTTTACATATTTATAGATACAACAAAGACAAATAACTTAGCAAAAAATTACAAGTTTAAAGAATAGAACTATTTTGAAACAGCCAATATAGCATCTGAAAATACTCCATTTTATCCATAATCAGTGAGTATTATTTCCAAAAAAAGTAACTTGCATTTTCTTGTGAAAAATGTTTTTTTTTTTTTTTTAGATGTCTGCCAAGATTTATTGGAAAAGTCCATCTTTCTAAATGTAAAAAACTGTAGTGCCTTTATTGAAAACTTTTTTTACCCAATGGCTTTAAAAAACCACCAGTATTTACCTTTGGACTTAGGTGAACTCTAAATCTTTACATTACTTTCAAACTATAGGGCATCAACATAAACAAAAACAAATCAGATTGAGAGTTTTGGGTTGCTTTTCTTCATACTGAGCGAAGAACCTTCTCCCTGGCTGGGTGAAAGACCATGGTGTACTGCGATGTCCAATCTACCACACAGGGCTTCACCAAGCCAAAGCAGCCACACTGAAAGAAATCTGCCAGGTTCTGCATGAATCCAAGGCTGCCAAGAAAAAAGAAAAGAGACTATGTCTTACTATATTTCCTGTGTAGCTTGACAAACATTCATGGAGAATCTGTAACGTACAATGTCCTTTAGAAATCCAGGGGTAAATCAGATAGTTCCTGGGCTTCTGGGACCTTAAAACTGAAGCCTATTTCTGGACCTGAATCTGTATTTTGAGATTCCTGGCTTCTGCTCAGCAACTTAATTGGGTTTTTCGTCATCACTTCATTTTGGATTCCCCACTTAATGGACTGGCCACTGACATCAATAAGTTTCTTTCTTTCTATTCCTACTTCCCTAATTCAGACCCTGATTACCTCAAAGGCCACATAGGCCAGAACAACTGTAATCAACAAGATGGGATTTTCCCTAAACCTTGTAAGTAACTCTCTAAAGGAATTCTCTGTCTCAATTCCTTTTAATTCATCTTGCATATTGCAGACTGTTGTCCTCCAAAAACCCTGATATAGTCATAGCGCCTCACTTCCCAATCAAAACCCTTTAAAGACACTCCTCTGCCTAGAGGCTCAAAAAACATTCCTCCTCTTTGTATTCAAGGTTCTATACAGTGTATCCCTCAAGTTCTAGCTCCCTGTGCATCTTTATAAATCTCCTGCTCCAGCTACTCTGGCTCTGTTTTTCCCACAATCATAGCTGTGTGGGCCTGAAACGCACACTGCTCTACACTTAGCTCAGGAACCCCCTTATCCTTTCAAGTCCTACCAGTTCTCAAGGCCCAGGCCAACGTCCACATTTCCACTGGAGCTTTCCTGACTATACTGTCTTAGGCATCATTTTTTCTCCATTAAATTTCGGAAGTACTACTATCTATTCCAGTTACGAGAAATGCTCATTTTTACACATATGCTCTATCTTTTAAGTGCCCAACCCAATCCCTTACACACATCAAAACACACCTGTCCATGGGGGTGACTGCGTTTAGAAGATTGTGTTCTGCATGGGGATGATGGCATTGCTGCCACTAAAGGACCAACACTACTCAGAGGGCAACTTCCTGGGAAGAGGGCTAGGTGGAGTTGATGGGGTGGCAGTGGGGACGCATGCTAGAAATTTACAGCACCTGGCTCAAAAGCTAGTTAGTGTCCCCTTCCCCTTGGTTTCAGTTTCAGTTACCTATGGTCAATAGCAACCCAAAAATATTAAAATGAAAAATTCCAGAAATAAACAATTAATAAGCTTTAAATTGCCTGCCATTCTGAGGAGCATGATGAAATCTCACGCCATCCAGCTCTGTCCACCTGGGACATAAATCATCCCTTTGTCTGGTGTTTCCACTCTGTCTACACTACCTGCCTGTTGGGTTATCAGACTTAAATAACATGGTATATATAGAGTTCAGTACTATCTGCAGTTTCAGGCATCCATTGGAGTTCTTGGAACATATCCCTCGTGGAGAAAGGGTGACTACCGTATGGAGTAAAAGTAACTTAGGGGAGGAAAACAAGTAAAATCTTTGGTTTGGGCGGGACTCAGGTTTTCCATTGAGTTCCTCTAGTTGATGCTGCCATCACTCAGCAACGTGCTCCAGAGCTCTCATGTGTCCCTCTATTCAGACTCTTCGCTAGGGCTTGGAATGCCCTTCCTCCCTCCCAACTCCATTGTGCCCTGCCCCACATCTCTCAATGCTCAGCTTCAAATTCCAACTCTATCACAGGCATCCACAGTTTAGTGGAGTAAATATTTATTCCTCTGGTTAAGCTACAAAGAAAGGGACTTTATTATCACTGTCAATGTGAAACTATCATCACAAGTTTACACTCCTCTCCACTCCCCATTGCTTTAGCCATCTCTTCCCAATTAAGTCAATTTCTCTCCTCTCCTAAATACACATTGTAGTCATATCCCAGTCTCTGATCCCCTTGTCTAACAGCCTAACAGTTTCATCTTGTACCAAGAGCATGCTTTAAAATAGACTGCTCATGAGATATGCAGCGAGCGTTCAAATCCCCAGAGGGCTCTGGGTCACCTCTGCAGCACTCCCAGTTTCCAAGACCCTGCCATAAGTGGCAGGGAGATAAGCTTCAAAGCCCGATCTTTCATATCATAAGACAAAGGTCTTTCTACACATACTCTCATTTTCAACTGAAAACGTGTTTCATACAACAAAATGCTCCAGGGGGAACAAATCCAAACCTGAAAAATTGGCTTCTCCCTGGTACAAGTGGGCACATTCAACATAGGGCTAGAAGAATTACTGGTGATAGAAAGCCAGGCTGAAAATCCTGGCAAAGCACACAAGCAAACACTTTCTACAGAGCACCTTGTGGCTGGCTCCCTCAGCCATACGCTTAATTATCTCACATCGATTCCACGCCAGCAACAAACAACCTTGTGACCATGTGGCTTGACTGGAGAGATTCCCCACTTTGGCAAAACTTCAAAGTCACTTACTATTTGTGCTGTGTCCAGTAAACTAACTCTCAAATCCTTACCACCTTGGGGCTCATGACTTTACCACTCACCCCATCACTAAATCTTCTCTAAGAAAAGGAGGATCAACTGTACTAGAAGGCAAGTTAAAGAACAGCAACAAGGCCATGGGCAGTGGCAACAGCTTAGGAAACCAGTGACTAGGGATCTTCCATAGGACTCAGTGTCCAAAACAGGTCTCATTTACTTGTATGGTGTCTTCCTGAGGGACAACGTCTGTTTCATATGCTTGCTCTGCTTCAGCAGGCTGATTCTCTCATGGGATGTCAGGCCCAGAAAGGCAATCTGAAAAAGAAGGGTGGAAGGTACATGAAAAATACCACATCGTAGCTCCACCACTCTTAGCAGTACATCACAGGACACTGGCAAACATTCAGTAGTCCCCTAAAGACAATATCTCCCAGTTTTCTAATCAACGATCATGGTGATGCAGAGATGCAGCAGCCTTAAACTATAGTCTCTCATATAAATTCAGTAGCTGGGCATTTTGTAATTGTTTAATTGTCTAATTTTTATTAACCTTCAAGAAAGAACTATACATTGACTTAGAGTTGTGAAATAACTGCTATATTAATTCAAGCTATGGCATATGGTAATGTTTAATTTTCAGCACATTCAATGTGCAACTTTTAGATAAAACAATATAAGATCAGTATTATTGCAATTATCTCAACTTGTGTGCTCTCTTTAGTATCTCCTTGAAAAGGGTCAAAGAAAAAGTTAATCAGAAGAACATTTAATTCCAAAAACGTGGGGAAGACTGAGAATTAAGGTAACTTAAAAATTCTTAAATCATGAAAAACCATAACTATTCAGAGTCATCTCATTTAAACCTCAAGTTCCTTATCTGTAAAACAGCTCATCATACCACCCTCATCATATTTTTTAAGGATTTGAGACAATCTATTTAAAATACCTAACGCGGCAGGGTGCAGTGGCTCATGCCTGTAACCCCAGTGCTTTGGGAGGCCGAGGCGGGTGGATCATGAGGTCAGGAGCTTGACAGCAGCCTGGCCAACGTGGTGAAACCCTATCTCTACTAAAAACACAAAAATTAGCCAGGCGTAGTGGCGGGCACCTGTAATCCCAGCAACTTGGGAGACTGAGGCAGGAGAATCACTTGAAACAGGAAGGTGGAGGTTGCAGTGAGCCGAGATCCTGCCACTGCACTCCACCCTGGGCAAAAGAGTAAAACTCTATCTCAAAAAATTAAATAAATAAATAAATAAATAAATAAATAAATAAATAAAATAAAATAAAATACCTAATGCAGAGGATTAGAGAGATGAAGTAACTGATTCAAGGCCACACAGCTTAGAGTGGGAGAGCTGGGACTGACTCCTTGGTCAGTGTGAGAATAAAGCCCATGCTCCTAACCAACACCTAAACACTTAGCTTGCCTTGCTACAGTCAAAGCTACGACTACCGGGAGCACTCAGGAAACAAATGTTTTCAAAGAACTGGATTGTTTTGTTCATTAAGAAAACAGCTTTGTTCTGAATTCTTCCTTTTGAAATTATCTGAAACTTTGAGCCCATTTTTTGCCTTACTGACCTTTTTCTAAAAATTTAAGGATATTATCACCTCATATACTTGTACTTATTCTAAGATTCCAGAAAAAAAGAAAGATAATTAGAAATGATGTCTCAAAGCATTAAAAATACTAGGTATTATAAATGATAATATTATCACGGATGCTAGTATCTATTCTTGCTGCCGGAGTCTATTGATGTCAGAGTGATAGGAGATTGAGAGGAATGTTCAGAAACCTCAGTTTAGTCAATATTATTAACTCAATTTCATCCCTAACCATTTTTTTCTTTTTCTTTTTTCTCTTTAATTTCTTTCTTTTTCCCTCCCTCCCTTCCTTCTCTTCTTGTTATTATTATCATTATTATTATTTTGAGATTGATTACTTTCCCATAAAAGTGAAATACACTTTGCTTTGGTTGAGTAATGCTCTAATTTTCTGAGGTCTTATAGTAATTGATTCAGACTGATGACCACCTGCTTCCCATTCCACGTGGGCAGGACACAGCAATAATGAGAATTAGGTTAGGCTCATAGGGGTTGGAAGGCAGCAGGGAAGGGACTAAAGCTTTGGAGAAAGCTGAAGGTGACTACTGCCCTGGAGCTTGAACTTTCTAATGGCCATGGCCTTCTCTGAAAATGTAATTACTATGACCATCGGTTAGTGATGTATTTTTCATTTCTTTCCACTCTCATCCATTTAAACACTGCATAGTAATAAAGGTAACAGGGTTGGAAAAACTGAGGGAAAACAATCTTCTCATGTTTGCATGATGGTTTACAGCTTATAGTATGCTTACACACAACATATAATTTAACTGTACAATGGAAAAAGCCCTTGAATGGGACTGTCAGAAGACCTAAGTTTCCAGTTCTGATTTTGCCACACACTGGGTGACCTTGAGCAATTCAATTTACCTTTCTGTACTTCTATCTATAAAATAAAGAGGTCAGATTAGGTAACTCCTAGGTTAAACTCTAATAATTTATTATGCTAACCTTTAAACCATTTTGTGGTTTAATGTAGTAGATAGGCATTATTGTCCTCATTTTACAGACAAAATACCTGAAATTCAAGTGTGGTTAAATGACATGACTAGACCCACAGAGTCAGTGACAGAGGTAAAAACATAATGTACATCTTCTGATTTTAAATTCAAGTCTACCTGACTACAAGTTTTGGAAATTTTACTCAAAGCTATTATAAGAAGAGAAATAAATACCTGAAAGAGTTGATTTAATAATAAAAATGTTGACCATGAGAAATGGAAAGTTGCTAGCATCAAGATATATAAAACCCAAGGGGAACAAGCCACAATCTGATTGAGGTAAGTCCATAATCCATCTTCTTTGAATGTTGTGGCACAATGATTGGACCAATCTGTGAATTCATCAAAAAAAAAAAGGCAATAAACTAGTTATCAGTCTCCAAGAAGATAAAATCACTGCAGTTCTGTGTAGGGAGAAGAGAAAGTATGGCACAGATCATGATTCAATTTTAGGGTTTCATTTTCCACATGACAGCTCAAAAACTAAACATGACAAAATGGTGGCTTAATGTTAATTGAGGCTATGATAACACTGTATAAGTAGTTGACAGTGAAAGAACAACAAAAAGGGTCCATAAAATCTTTACTAAAATCAGCATTCAGCATAAGATACACTAGCCTGAAGTTAATAATTTGTTCAGAACATTCCCTACCGTATTCATGTTTATAGCAACTATGGGTCTATTACAGGACTGAATATAAACTCTTATTAAGGGTTCAGATGAACTGGCCATTGCTGCGGGCACAAGATATCCCGTAAGCACCTAGATGTCATCAGAATACAATCTAACAGCATGCAGGGAGCTAGGCATGGGTATACTGCACTGACACCATAACTAAATCTGCAGAGGAAGAAAGGCCAGATGAAGAGACTCACAAGACAGACACTCCTGGGAAAAGAATATAGAGCAAAACTCAGATTGTCACAGCTCAGTTTCTCCCCAGGTGTGCCAATTAAAGAACTTTACTATGGCCTTTCATATTAACCTCCTAACCCATGTAGGTAGGAGCAGCAGTAAGGTGAAATACACACAGGAAGCAGCAGAAACAAGGGAACAGATCTTCAAGGTTATGTAAATTCAATGACTTTTACAGGCACCCTGGCCATGCATAAAGGGTGAATTATTTTTAAAAGAGAATTCTGTCGATTTGCACTTTGAGGTTTCATAAATGCCTCTGACAATTTGAGAAATAGTTTTGGACATTTTTCCAATGCTGCTCTGAAGAACTCCAGGGACAGGAAGAAAATGAGTCCATGACTTTCCTGTCAACTGTCCATTTAAATCCTAAAAATCTACTTTTTTTTTTCTCTTTAAGTCTCTGATTCCCAACCATCTTTCATGAATATATGCCAGAAGCATTCTAAGAGCAATCATCACAGAGTAGCAATCAAGGTACTAGTTAAGGCAAATTACACTCTCTCTAGAGCATCTCATTAGGACAGCAAAGAAAGATGCATCTCATGCACCTGATATCACAAAAAAGAATATAATTTCCAACAGTAGGTGGAGAAAACAGCTGTTGAGTGGGAAAGAATGTCTATTTTCTTTCAGTTTATGGATTTCTACTGCTCCCTTCTGGGAATTCTTTTGATAACACAGCATGATCTCACACTGAAGTTTTCAGAATACTGGTTTTCAGATTTAATATCAAAGATATGACAGCAAGTTGTCATATACATTATCTTATGCAATGCAACACTTTAATTTGTGCTAATACATTCTTATCAGCTGGCCAATGGCTAATGGTAGGGAACTCATATCATTCTAAGTCAATCATTTTCATCTTTAGATGGCTCTGACAGTTACAGAGTTCTTCCTGATGGTAATCTACAGTATTTCTTTCTGTAACTTGTAGAAGAGGACACTTTTGGAGTCACTTACTGTCCACCTTGTAAACAGACCTTACAAAAGATGAAATGGATGGAGGCTGTACAGAAGTAGCAGCTATCGGATCACATGAGAAGGAGAGTATAGAGCAGGGCTCTAGTAATACAGCATTATGGTAAACAAGGGAGGAGGGATGACAGTGAGGCCTCATTAGAGAAATGGAGCACAAGTTCATGTTTTGTCTGTGAAATAATAATAAATGACACAATGCCCTCATTCAGTGTAAAGAAATATTGCTGGAATATAAATGGAATAACGGTAACAAAATACACTCAGTTAGTTTATACAGTTGTAAGTGAATATAAGGTGGGACTGTTCTTATGAAACAAAATGTAATATGAAAATTGGTTCACAGCCAGAGAAAAAAGACAAAGAGGAAAGAAGAATCAACATGTGTAATAAAAAACTAACTTGGAAAGACTGAATGTGATGAAAAATCGCTTCTGTCCTTATCAATACAGTCTTATGCTGGTCATAGATGCCAAACAAAGGTGACTATTTTTAGTGAAGAGAGAGAAGAGAGGAGAGGCAGGAGAGGTGTAAACTCTGGCTCCTCTCCCATAGAATTCAGTCCAAGAGACAAGTTGGTCCATGTGCCAACTTACAAAGGTTTTCCAGGAATATGCTTTACTGTCAGGCTTTGAAAGGAAGCTTTCTCAGTAGAAACAAGCACTGTCAAAAACTCTTTTATTTTTTACACCATAAGACATAACCTAAGAAGTTTTAAAAATCGAATGCTGGCAGGTGCAGTACTTCATGTTTGTAATCCCGGCACTTTGGGAAGCTGAGGCAAGAGAATCACTTGAGGCGTGGAGCTGAAGACCAGCCTGGACAACATGGTGAAGATGCCATCTCCACAAAAAATTTAAAAATTAACTGGACATGGTGACAGGCACCGTAGTCCCAGCTATTTGGGACGCCAAGGTAGGAGGATCACTTGAGCACAAAAACTTAAGGCTGCAGTGAGCCATGATTGTGCCGCTGCATTCCAGTCTCGGCAACGGAGTGAGACCCTGTCTCCAAAAATATGTAAATAAATAAGCAAAAAACAAACAAATAAAATTAAAATTAATTAAAATAAAAATAGAATGCTCGGGGTTACTGGTGGCCTTTGGCAAGAACGGAGCTCAGAGATTACAGCCTTCTATTAGACCTATTTAACATGGTGACAGTTATATTTAGCTACAAAAGCATTGCCTACTGATCAAAGACACCCAAGGCATCAGGTAGGAAAGGGTCTGACAAGGTAACTGAAGCCCTCCATGCCTATGGCAGGGCAAAAAATAACTCATTACACATAGATGCTAGTTAATAATCTCTAAAAATGAAACCCCAAACAAAACAAAATTTGTAATACTTGATATTTCCAGGGAGGGAAACTGGGAAGCTGGGGGGGCAAGTGTACAAAGAATTGCCTTTCGAAAACTAACAAAAATTTTAAACTAAAGAGAGACAGAGACACAGAAGAGAGAAAGAGAGGAATAAAGTGTATGTGTACTGGGCTTAGGATGCTAAGGGGAAAAAAACATTCTTAATGTCTTTCGGAATTACCCCAGACTTCAGCTCAAGCAAGAAACCAGTACTCTACTGGTAAAGTCTAAGATTTGACCAAGAACATAACAAGAGGGTGGATGGAAACAGATTAGAAGTAAAGCCTCTGTGTTTAGAGTCCAATTCTCCCAAAGCCTTCAAAACAAATAAATAATAAACAGTTAAAGTCCAAATAAATAAACTACAAACACCATAGGTTTTTCCAGTTAGGTAACCTATTTCCAAGGTCTGAAAAACGTAATCATGCAATTCTTAAGAGATAGCCAAAATCTTTCTTGCTTCAATTTAAACCCTGTCCTTCTTAGTCAACCACCTCAGAACAGCTGGCTGTCATTCCCTATGTGAGACCCTATATACTCTTTTAAACTGCTACTGAAAGCTTTTTTCATTCCTCAGGGCCACAGAATAAGTGATCTAATGTTTTCTTCCAAGTTACTATTTCCAACCTTTTAACTGTTAGTATTCCCATCAGTTCTCAGTTTCAACTTGATACTTACCAAATGGCATGTGCTTTCAGAGGTTTCTTCCTTAATGACTGGACAACTATCCCCCAACCTCTCTACCACTGACTTTTTTTTTTTTAATTTTTTTATTTACTTATCACCTCCTACTTTGTACTTCAGCAACTGACTTTCCCTCTTCACTGGGGAGCAAATCTGTATTTGCCTTAAACGAATTTCTATTTTTGACCACTTCTCAAATTTATCACATTTTTTTCCTAAAGTACTGAGAAATAACCTCATCTTGTATTTCTTGTAGCTTCCCAATGCTGAGGGAGTCTTAGAGGCATTTGCTTTGTTCTTATTAGGGGTATGGTTTGTAGTCACCCAGCCAGAATGTGATATCCAAGGGTTTACAAGGAAAAGTAGAAATGGGTGTAGGTGTATGTGCTTGTTGTAAGAAAAATTTACACTTACAGATGAAAGATCCATATATAATCCAGCCACATACCATGGAAAGGAAAAACAAGAAGAATATGTAATAGTGATGATTGCCAAAACCTAAAGAAAAAAGAAAAAAAAATACTTAATATTTTCATTTCTTCTGATTTTCAACGTAAGACCTCCTTAACCACTTTCCTGTCAAAAGTCTTCACCAAAGTAAAATAGAAATAAAGCTGTTGTTTTGCTTTTAAGTACCATTAAATCAAACCACACATTTCTGATATGTCACAGTCAACTGTCCATGTTAACTGAACTATTATTTATTCATTACTTACTTAAAAGAAGATACTTTTTTGGAATAGAATAAAGTTAACTAAGCAAACACAGCTCTAGGCTGGCCTATCCTATGATGGAAGGAAAAGGAGCAGGCAGGAATTTAGACAAATCATACAGTCTCTTTCTTCCTTCCATGTAACATGTTTGTAAAAGTAAAACTTCTGGAATAGAATAAAGTTAACTAAGCAAACACTGCTCTAGGCTGTCCTATCCTGTGATGGAAGGAAGTGAACCAGGCAGGATTTTGGACTAATCATACCCTGTATCTTTCCTCCTTCCATGTAACATGTTTGTAAAAGCACCACTTCTGAATATCAAGGATTGACTTAATCAGGGGGAACATAAAAAACGAATATGAGGAGCAGCAATAAATTTACACGTTGCTACTGGACATGCAAAGAGTGGCAACCCACAATCTGAGAAAATTCTACAGAAGGGAAGCGGGAAGGGCTAGGCAACTAAGTCTTCTTTTGCACAAGCTGCCTTCTCAATGCTGGAGATGGAAGCGTTTCAGTGCTAATGACACAAATGCTCCTCAGCTACTACATCATGGTCCAACCTTCTCCTGATGCAGCAAAACCCGGCAGAAAGAACAACACCTATTGGACTCAGGAGACCTAGGTTTACATACTACTAGTTGTGTCACTGTAAGTTAAGTGATTTAACTTCTCTGATCTAGCATTTTTACAAGTAATATGGAGATAATACCTCTTCTGTCTACTTCACAGGCCTATGGCTACCAAACAGAATGATGCATGTGCAAATACCATGTTACCTGTAGCATAATAATGATGTATGGGCTCATTGCTATTGGAATATTGAAAATGGAGCCCTAGGATGCCCTTCCACTTTTTCTGCGAGTCATAACTAAACATATGCTTAACTTCATAGTAGTAATTGAAAAATTAAATCTCTCACCTATGCACCGTCCAGTCCACAGGCAGTGTTGATCATATCGAGCCACACAGGAGTTGCATACATGACAATGGAGTGACCTTAATGGCTTCCTTACCTAAGTGGGCAATTAAGATAGGCCTAAGCAAAAACCAGTGTCTCAAAGTGGTAACAAATCACAAGCAAACTTTTAACTTGAGGTCACAAAGGCATTGGCACAAATCCTAAACAGACCATCAATTCACACAGAGGCTGTGGAATGCCTTATTAGTATTTACTTCCATATGTCTACTTTGATTAGGACATCACTCAGTGGGATCTGAATTCCAGAGCCTGTTCACACTGGCTAAGCGGAAATGAGGCAGTACCACAGAGCAAAATAAGCACAGACCTAAGGGAAGGAAACCCAAGTTCCATTTTTAGCGGCACCAATAATTTGGGAGAATTTACTTCCTCCCTTGATTCCTCAATTGCAAAATGAGAGGTTTCACTAAGTGGTTTCTAAGGTCAATATGAGCCTCTGATTTGAAGTTAGTTCTAATATATGCTTCATGACAGAGAAAAGCAAATAAAACACACAATGGATAATCCACAGAGAGATGTAACCAGAGACAACTTCAAGAGATTATAAACATCATTCTTCCATATGTTCAAGACAAAAAGCTGTTCAGACAGGAATGTAAAATTAGAAATGGGTAAAAACAAAGGTGTATAAATATACCATGAAGATCTGACAAATGCTTACATGAGCAACATTACCAAGAATTTGCTCTCACTATGGAAAAAAATTATAAAGAAAAAACTCACAAGACATGATGTACAAAATGTTCTAAAGTCCAGAGAGCCAGTTTCTGCAAGGGTGATGATATTCTGAAAGACATGAAGTTTGACCTATTATCACTTTTTATTGGAAAATGTATTATGCACAGTTATATACCATTCTCACAGCTCTCGCTCCAAGCTGAAGTAGTTAGAAAAGCAATTTGGAATACTTGCCACGAAATCATTCTGTGCTTGAAATGAGGTGACTCTTCAAGGTTGCATTTTCAACCAACAGCTAATAAATTAGGATGCGTAAAAATTATACCACCCCATCACTCCCGCCTATCACCTCATCTCTGTGAATGGCAATCATCTCACAGTTACGATCTGCTAGAGAAAAATAAATATGCACATATACACACCCATTAAAAAAGAAAAACCCACCAGTATACATCAAAACTGAAAGTTACAAGCACCAAGGGCTGAGTCTTTCAGGAACACTGGCTTTAGGTAACAGACAACATTCTCCAACTTCTAAACATTCATGAGCAATGGAAAACATGCCACGTCATCTGACAACTTCACATTTGAGGAAGAGAAGGGGCGTTTCCTCAGTTAATAAGCAGAAGGACTCTTCCTGGTCACTGACTAGTTACTCTCCATTTATTAAGTGGGGAAATGTAAGCTAAATGACCATTATGAAAATGTTATTACAAGGAAGCAGGAGATCATATTCCTAAAAGGAATCACATCTGAAAAAGTCTTGGTTGGGTATTACTTTAACAGAAAATAAAAATATGTCTTAAAACTTTCATATACATAAATGAAAAAACTGTAAGAGTGGAAATCTAATTTTTGCTATATCACCCCACATGTTATGCAGCCATAACAAAAAGCAACACATCTGCATACGTGACTTTCTAGAGTTTACAAACCCTCCTATTAAAAATATCAGTAAAAAAGAAATCTCACCACTCTCTTTTCTTCTTCAGAAGCCTTAGTGAAGCCTGGATCAGTTGCCCAAGTCTTATAGAAAAAGTATAGAAAGGCTACTATGCTGAAAATGAAGCTGAAATAGAAAGGGGCTCCTGCTAAATGTTAAAGCCAAGTTAAGGAATATACCAAACTTCCTTTAAAAATAATATAATTATCATGTAAGCAAATTTCACCATTGGCGCCTAAGAACTTCACCTTCCTTATGTATACATGTCCCCGCCCCTAAACCTGTTCCCATCCTATGTTCTAATCCTACTGGAATTTGTTCCTACTTGGCTAATAATTAATGCTTCCTTATTAGTTGAAGCTCATATTAAATACTGATAGGAATAGTTGCAACTTATGAGGAACATCCTGAAAAGTGACAAACACTTAAGACCAAATAAATTTATCTCTAATGGTGTAATTGTGGCTCTCCTGTGAGCATCTGGAAAAATATTCTTTGGTCATTTTAGCAAAACCATTCAAAGAAACAACCCTCTTGATTCAGAGATTCCAAATAAAAGTATTTCCCTATATATTAGATACATGTTTGCAGAAGTTTCCCACTGAAAGTTTAGTAACAAATCCTTTTATTAGGCTGAGTTAATTTAGAGACAAACTGTTCCCCTTTTGAAATGATTACATATCACATATTTTTAGGGAAAGTCATATATTATGGATAAATTATGATAAAGCATTTCATGGATAAATGTTATCTGCATTGAAATGTTTTTAAGGTGATACAAATTATCTGTATAATAAGTAAAATTTTGCTCCAAGGAATGACAAATGAACACGCAGCAGCAAATCAGTAAGACCAGAAATAAACCAACTGTCCTTGCCCAATTGAAATAATTATTGACAAAGTAACTGTCTCCACCTTCCAAGGTTCTGTCGTGCTACCCTGTGCCAAACTTCAATGTGGAAAAAGTGACCATAAAATACTCTAAACCCTTTCTATTCAAAGTGTTGTCCAAAGACCTGCAGACACAACTTCACCTGGGAGCCTGTTAGAAAAGTAGAACTTCAGGCCCCACCCTAGACCTACAGAACCAGACTCTGGGTTTTAATCCCCAGGGGCTTCAACATGCGCATTAAAATTTAAGAAGCCCTGCTCTAACCCACAAAGACAGCACAACCACATCTGGTTGAGACAGGCAGGAATAAATCTTGTTGGCTTAATTTATCACAGTTCATCTGCAGGTGGGCCTAGCTTTAAGAAAGAGTTGAGTCCAGGGAAGTTGTGTAAAATTCAATTGTAACATTTACTTAGAATGAATTAATAAAATCATTCAAAGAAATAACCCTGTTGATTCAGAGATTCCAAATAAAAGTATTTCCCTATATATTAGGTACATGTTTGCAGAAAGAATTAAAGGTACATAGGGCAAGATCCTTTGTTAAAGAATCACATCACAATTTTTTTATGAAATCCTGATCGACACATATGACTCAAAAATATGTACGTTCAGTTCTCAAAAATACCCTCAGTTTCATAATGCAATGATCCTGCACGTTGAGCTGATTGAATTTTTGGCTCCTATTTTGGTTAACTTACAAAACAAATGGCAGGGGAATCACTGTATCCCCACTCTCCAAGTGAAGTGAATTGCACCCTATCACCTCACATAAAAGCTGAAGACATTCCTTGCTTCAGTGCCCTTGTCAGTGTGGTTCACTGACCTAAAATGTCCCCTACTTCCTCTCATTTTCTTCTAAAACCACACTTTAAGGGTGTCCAAGTCCTAACTGCCATTAAACCCTAACTTATATTTTCCCTCCTTCCTTGGAATCTTTTCTGATTCCCTAGAGAGAATGATTCTCTCCATTCCCTGAATTTAAGAATGCTTTTATGGCACTCAGACCTTGGACTATAGTTTACAGACACATCAGCCTTCCCAGTAAGCTGGTAACACTTTTGCAGTTAAGTCTCTCAAAATGGAGCTAAAATTTGCCTTTCTCTAACTTCAACCAACTGATTTTGATTCATTAGATCCTTTAGATCTGCACTGTAGCTGTCTTTTAGATCTAATCTACATAAGGTTATCCTCTCATTTGTTCAATACATTTTTATTGAGTGCCCATTCGTTATAGTGCATTGGCTTCCAAATGACAGACTTCCAAACACTTGAAATTGGAAGACAGTGATCATACTTCCAAGATAAATAGCAACACTGTCCTTATTTAACAGTTTCCTGGTCATGTTCCTCTGTTCATGCTTCCGTTTATCATTGTCTCTTTTAAAAGGATATAATTCAAAACAGAGCAAACACCAGTGCAGAGAACAGAGAAGCTGCTATTGTCTTTTGCTTGGACACTGAAATCCTTGTAATACTATGTGAGAATATACTCGCTTCCTTGACAGCTGCATCACTAGCCACACTGAGCATTTAGTCAAAGCTCCTGGTTCCTTTGCACTTGACCAGAAGCTATGTCATAGCTCACCATAACATGCACTTGTACAGCTGATTTTCTGAAACTCAGTATGGGACTTTACATGTATTTATCCTTCTTAAACTTAACTCAGTTACAGCCAATATCACAAACGTAATATTCAGAGATCCACCATTTATCTCCTGATTTGAATTTTACCTTCAAATTCATCAGTCAGGTCCTATTTTATTGTACTCAATCCCCCCTCATAAAAGCCAAAGACATTACTTGCTGAACTTATAAAAGGTACCAAAAGAAACTGATCATCTTAGAAGCCAACCTAGAATTGCCCTTGAAATTAGTTTCAACATGCAGCCTTCCACCTAGATTTTATTCATAAGAATAACTAATAACAAAATATTAGGTATATTTATAGAACACCAATTTTGCCATGGGGACTCTGGTGAGCACTTCATAGTAATCCTTGCAGCCACACCATGAGTTTGTTTCTGTTATCTCCAATTTATAGAAAAACTAAGGCTTGGTGAAATTATGTACCTTGCCCCAATGGTACATAACTAGTCTGAAAAACAGCTAAAACTCAAAATCGTTTTGTCTTATTCCATAGTGCTCCAGAACATCTTCCCCTAATAGGCCAGTATCTACGGAAGCAGATGCCCTTATTCAATCCAGATGGCAGCCTGAGACAAAGCTAGTTTAAACCCAGGGCAGCATCTCAGTTCATCCACAAGGCAGTTCCAAGATTTAAAATTTAGTGTGAAGAACATTGTTCTGATGGTGAAGTATGCCACCTACTGACTTACATGCCCTCACAAGTAGCGAGTTCATATGGTTGCCTAGAACAAATGGTTTTAGGTTGTATAAGCAAATAAAATAGTCCAACTTGTTGATTCCCACATCTTAAGATTCTGTCTAGCTATGGAAATCAGTTCTCTTTTGTTAATTTTGATTCTACAAATTTGAAATAATTCAATGTAAAAAGCTTTGTGCAAAATCTGACATGTTTCTCAAATTTCAAAAATTTATCACAAAACACATTTTTAAAACTGTTTTATTCCACTGCCATATGGATTGGTAAACAAAAATATCAGCTATCTGGCCGGGCGGGGTGGCTCAAGCCTGTAATCCCAGCACTTTGGGAGGCCGAGACGGGCGGATCATGAGGTTAGGAGATCGAGACCATCCTGGCTAAAACGGTGAAACCCCGTCTCTACTAAAAAATACAAAACACTAGCCGGGCGTGGTGGTGGGCGCCTGTAGTCCCAGCTGCTCGGGAGGCTGAGGCAGGAGAATGGCGTGAACCCGGGAGGCGGAGCTTGCAGTGAGCTGAGATCCGGCCGCTGCACTCCAGTCTGGGCGACAGAGCGAGACTCCGTCTCAAAAAAAAAAAAAAAAGAAAAAAAAAAATATCAGCTATCTTTCTTTCCTCTGTATCATGTCAATTACCCTAGAATGTATGAGCCTTGGGTCTTCTGCAAGTGATTTTGTTGTATCCTGTGCTGTTATTTGATGCACTCATGACTACTTATAATATCATGTATTTTTCTATCGTAATAATAATATCATCCAAGCCTTCATTAAGTGGTGGTGATAAGGCTAGTGCTTAAAAAACCGCCACCAAATCAGTAATTATGAGACAAAGAAGAGATAATAAAATCTGAAAAAAGCCAAATGGCCATGCCATTCATTTAAAGAAATCTGAAAAATATTAGAGATAATGCTCATAAATAAAAAGGAGAATTAAAGCAAAAACATGCTATAATGGATGTAGACATACGTACTTTAAGAACTCATATGGCCAACTCATTTCACATTTATTCCTATGGAAAAAATATTCTTGAATTCAGTTTATGTACGTCTCCCATAAACCCTCTGTTCTTTCTTTTTGGAAATGCTAGAGAAGTAACGTGGAAGTTTAAAGGAATACACTAAAAGGTATATTACTATCTACAACATTTCTTCTTCTCCTACTCCATAAGCAAAGCAAGGCTATCAGAGCTTCCTTGGAAGGGAAGAAGGGAGTCTGGCAAGAGGTGGGAAGATTGAAAATGCCTTCCACCCACCTGAAGTCATAAATGGTTAGAGCCCAAGTAACCCCTCTCCCCATTTCTAGGTGACAGGACTTGGCCAACACTAAGAGAACAATAAACCCCTAAGTTGGACTTGGTCCTGGGCCCTGATCCTTAAGTAATAAACCTATTCCCTGAATGAGTTTTGTTTTTGTTTTTGTTTTCATCGCAGGCTGCTATTCATTAGTGGGTCATGAAAGAATTAAATGGGCCGTGATTAAAATTTTTTAAAAAGGAAATGGGATGAAATAACACCATAGGGTAAAGCGTACATTAGGAGTACAGTCTTTGTTTTACATATATGTTGAGTGGCAAAGTAAATTTATTTTTACTGTGGATTGAGAATCATTGCCTTAGATAATACCACTAACACTTACCATTACTGAGGAAGCCATATTTTCCCCAATATCCCTTTCATGCAGTCCATCTTGGTACTCAGAAAATGTATTAAAATTAACTGTAACTGCTGACCAAGTTATGAGAAACATCTGACCTTGAAGGAATCTCAAGACAATCCAACAAATTATAGTACAAGTAAAACAATAATACATTCTATTGTTCCCCTCCTCTGAGTAATAAATACTAGATACTTACCGTTTCCATGATGTACTCTGAGACTACTTTTCGAATTAAGTAGATTTTCAACATTAAACATCTTCATCCAGAACCATTAAATGAATGCAAATATAAGTTGCATTCCCTAGGTCTTTTCTAGTACCTAAATTCCTAACAATGACATTACTCTTTTTTAAAGGCAAAATGAGATATGCATCAAAATTGATGCTTAAAGGATATCAGGAAAAAATAAGATGAACCAAGTCATAAATATCCAAAAAATGGAACTTAGCAGAAAGGCTGTTGGTAAGTATATAAAGTTCTTATACCCAACCAAGAACCTAAAAGAAAAAAGATAAATATAAGGTATTAGTATGACTTGTATTCATTTTAGTTCTAAATTTCCCTACATAATAATGGTAGTGATAATAATACCAGCAGCAACAGTAATAGCTTTCACGTACTGAGTGCTTACTATGTGTCACTTTCCATGTGGTAACAGAGTTACACAACATCATCCCCCCATTTTACACATGAGAAAACTAAAGCACAACGACTCTCAAGAAGTGTATGTTCTAGTTCTTCTAACCAACTCATACAATATTAATCCACAACAATTTCATATATATTTTCAATGAATCTTTTGTATTTCTATTGAGACATATACTTTTATTTCTTTTTTGGAATATATTTTTAAATACACTATAATGCAAAAATTTATATACTTAGAGATTCACCTTTACATTTAACAAGCTTTCTTCCAGAGACTAGAATGATATTTGTGAAGCATACAGATGCACACAACCTTGAGCACATTCATCCTATAATCAGCTTGAGAAGTAGACACTTCATATAAAAAGATACACAAAGGCTAAAAATGATACTGGCATTCAGAATATTAACAATTTCACTTGGGTCACAGGCAACTTGAGGTCCACATATAATTTACCCAAAATACTGCAGTTTCAAAAGAAAATGTCTTTTACACTAAGTACTCACTACAGACATCTTATGCATGAATATAGTTTACCTGAATATATTTTAAAATTTATTCCAGGAAAAAACAACGGTTAACAATAGGTATGAAGGGTTAAAAAAAAATTAGCTACCAGGATCATAACCATAATTACGATAAGTTCATATTTGAGAAGAACTAAAGAGTCCAAACTTTAGATGCTCAACATGCTGCCAAAACAGGCCAAATTAAGCCCTTGTAACCTCCAGGGTGTGGTCTGTTGGAGATCTTACAGCAAAAAATGCATTTGACCAATTACGTAATACAATGAACTAGTAATTTACAAGAGCCTCTACCACTGCGTGTCCATTCCTGACAGGTGTCAGGTTAACAGCCTGGATCAATAAGCAGCTGCCCTATAATAATAATAGTTTACAGTTGCTTTCCTCTATGAAATTGGGACCTTATAGAGGAATATGAGAGATAAAGGATGTATGAATAAAGTTGTCATATGCATTTGACTCACATTTGAATTGTGCCCATTTAATAAACGAATAGCCAAACACAATCTCAAATGTTCCTATCCTAGGGGAGTAGCTATTACCAGCCCTTGATTCCTCTCTGAAAAAGGAGTGATGACTCTGATCGCTGGTGATTTGGCTTAAAATTTATTTAGAGCATGAGTTAATCCAATTAGTGGAAAGTGAATAAATATCTCTAAGTTATAAGTTGTCTGAATAGCAGACAATTTTAGGCATTTTGCTATTTTTCAGAAATTTGAGTTTTCACATTACATTTACATTCTAATTCATTTCCAGACTATTGTTCCACTCTTGGGTGATACAGTAGTAAGATTCCTCTAATACTTCATTTGCTCTTATGACAAAAGCAGGACATGCTTATGCTAGAGAATGCTGGCAATTGACAGAAAGACAGAGGAATACACATAATCATAACACGCAAAGAGCAACCCTATATTTCCTTTCAGATCCTTTTCTATGGATCAACATCATTACATTTTTCTTTCATTCAGTGAATGAAAATGCTTAACAGCAGAGACAAGTTTCCTGCTTTTATGGGCTTTACATTGCAGGGAAGTGATTAAGTGCTAGAAGAAAATAAAACAGGGATGCAGCAGCGTCAGTAGGGAACGGCCTCACTAAGCAAGCGACAGCTGAACTGAGAGGCCTGAATGACATACCCAGCTATGAAAAGATAAGGTGTCAGAACACTTCAGACAAAGACCCAAGCAAGGGCCAAGGCCCCAGGTGGGAATGAGCCTGATGTGTGAGAAAGAATGTACAGTGCAGTGAGAAGGGGAAGAGAGGAAGTCGCTGGGGAGGGAATAAATCACATAATATCCCATAGGCAAGGAGTGTGGATTTTGTTCTGAGTACAAGAAAAAGTTACTAGAGGGCTTTAAGCAGGAAGAAAAGAAAGAACTTACTTGCTTTTTAAAAGACTCTCTTGATTGCTAAGTGGGGGTAAACTCTAGGGGGATAAGAAGTCAGAAGACCAGTGAGGAGACTTGGTCTAGGATGCAAGTTGTGGAGATGGAGAGAGGCAGGCAGGGAACACGTGATAATGGGTTGGACATGGGAGGTGAGGAGAGGATGACAATAATCCAAGCATGACACCCATATTCATTTGAGGAACTGGATGCCATTTTATTGAGAAAGGAAAGAGAGAAGAAGAGATGGGGGGTGATATGACTATTGAGTACTATGTGTCAGCTATAGCTCTATGCATTTATATGTGTTAACCATGAGGCAGGCATTATCACAACAGTTAACCCTCATTTTATAGCAACTTGTTCAGCATCAGACCATCATGTGGTAAAGCTTGACTTGAATTCAAGCAGTCTGACTCTTAACCATTAACTATATATAATCATGTATAAATATTGTCCTAAAAATAAAACCATACCATATTTACTATTTTATAACCTCCCACAATTTAATTCAACTAAAAATGACTGACAGCAAAAATAACTAGCTTAAAATAAAGTTAGAAAAAGGAAACAAAATTTCTGAAAAATGAGCAAAAATGCTTCAAGATGATTACAAAATCTTGAGTAATTATGAAATGATTACAAAAATCTCCCCATCATTCACCAAAAATAACAATTAAAATGTGACCCAGGATATTTATTTTCCACCAACTGTCAAGTCAACCAAGTTACTGGGTTGAGCAATTTGCTTTCAGTCAAATCATGTGCTACCAAAGCCCTTTCCTCCCGTCCACCCTCAGGATGCTGTTATATGGTGAGTAATATTTACAGCATGATAAAAATCTGTGACTCCAGCTAACCAACAACAGAAATAAGAAATAAAATCAGAAACACAATAACCAGCCTTGCAAAAATTAACATACACACCTTGGAAACAAAGATGTCAGAAAAAACAATGTTACTAGAAGACATCCTTTTAAAAGCCAAGAATCTGAATTGAAGTCCAGTATGTATCCAACAGCCCACACGGTAATCACAGAAAGCATCAGCAGCAGGAAGAGCTATTAAAAGATTCAGAATTTTAGAACTTCGTGGATTTCACCTCTTAAGTATCTAATAATAGTGCAATAAGAGAACTACTTCCAAAGTATATAATAACAATGAATATAACAACAGAACTACCAAAAAATTCTCCTCCAAAATTGCTGATTGATAAATCTGAGGTTTGAGAGATTACACATCTTGGAAACAATCTTTTTTTTTTTTTTTCCTAAGATGAAGTTTTACTCTTGTTGCCCAGGCTGGAGCGCAATGGTGCGATCATGGCTCACTGCAACTCCCCGGTTCAAGCAATTCTCCTGCCTCAGCCTGCCAAGTATCTGGGATTACAGGAACCCACCACCATGCCTGGCTAATTTTTGTATATTTACTAGAGACGGGGTTTCACCATGTTGACCAGGCTGGTCTTGAACTTCTGACCTCAGGCGATCCACCGCCTCAGCCTCCCAAAAGAAACAATCTTTTAAAAGGCCTACATTTTATAAAATGTTGCTTAAACATATTTTGTTTTGCTTTTCTTCTCTAGAAGAAATGGTGGTCTTTTAGAAAACTGTTAATGAAAGCTAAGATTTTTCAAAATAACTTCTTGCAAACAGTATTCTATATTGGAAAACATAAAGCAAGCTCAAGGGACTACATAGAAATTAATACACAAGACTCAATGAGGAACTATAAGAGCTCCAACCTGGGCACTGCATCATGCCATCCCTAATGGAGAAGGTCAGATGCAATAGGTCTGCAGAAAAGATGAGCTATGTTTGGAGAATGTAGAATTTTAAATACCTATGGACATCTAGGAGACATTCAGCAGGCAGTCAAAAGTAGGTTTAGCATTCTGGAAGACTTGAAATTTATCAGTACATAGGTGGTAAAGCCATGAGTGAATAACATCCCAAAGACTGTGTGCAGGTAGAAAGGGGGCAGAATCTTAGCCAAAACAAACACTTAAGGGGAAAAAGCAAAGTCACCAAAGATAACCAAGAACAACCGACCAGAAAGGCAGGATGAGAACCGGAGAAAGAAAGGTTTCAGGGAATCCAGGGAAGAGAGTTTCGAGAAGGGGGATGTTCTCAGTGTCAAATGTCACATGGAGATCAAAGATTAAAATATGTCCTCATGATGCTACTAATTCAGGTTTATTTTGGCAAAGTTAAAAGAATGAAACTTCTATGAAACAACAGTCTGACTGAATTGAAGCTGGGCCTCGTGTTTGTGCAATGCAGTCTTTAATGACAAGATATGAGACCCTTGAAAGCAAGCAGGGCTTCTTTCTTCTTCCATTTTCACTTCTCTAAGCCATATCTAGGAGTGGATAATTTCAAATGACATTAAATCTTTAAAATGTTTCCGATTCCAATTGGCATGATGACACAAAATGGGCTAGTTTAGATTTTTTTTAATGTAAATTTAGAATCTCCTAGCAACATAATCTCAGAACAGAGATTAGAATTAAATATGGATCTCAAAATTCTAAATCCTAGATGTAACACTCTTACAGACAAGCTGCACTATTCATTCAACAAATACTTGAGGGCATATTATATGCAAGGTACTATTCTAGGCACTTGGGACACATCAATGAATTTAAGATCTTTTTGTCACTTAAATTCTAGCTGGGAAAGATAGAGAGATAAATATGCTAAGTCACTTTTATAGTATATAAAAACCTGGATGACAAAGGGCCTTATAGGTCATCATAAAGACTTTGCTTTTACTCTGGGAGAAATGAGGAGACATCATAGGAATGTGAGCTGATAAGTGACATGACTTGACTTACATTTTAGATTCATCTGCTGAACCAACATGGCACTGGTAGAGTGGTAAGAAGGGGTCAGACTCTGGATATAAACTGAAGGCTGAACTGGTCAACACATCTTTCTAATGGACTGCATATGTGGTATGACAAAAAAAAAAAAAAAAAAAAAAAGGTGAAGACAGAGGAATGCCGGAGTTACCAGCCACTGAGATGGGGAAGGTTTGGTTTAGTCAGGGGAAGGGTGGGGAGGGTATCAGGAGATGCCTATTAAGACATCAAAGTGGATGAATCAAGTAGGTAATTTGATATATGAGTATGGAAAGGTCTAGATTAGAGAGACAAATATGGGAGTTATCAACATATAGATGGCATTTAGGGAATGAATAAATAGCAAAGAAGGTCAATAACAAAATCCTGGGGCACCCTACCAACAAGAGATGGGGAAGAAGTAGAGGAGCTGGCAAAGGATACTGAGGAGTAACCAATATTTCTTCCTCTCCCCACTCCACATGCCTAATGCAAAAGCAGTATAGCATTCATGATGGTCCTCTACATAAGAATATGGTGTCTCCTAATTTAGAATTACTATGAAAGTATAATAACTAATTATTATTAATAAGATGATGGTATCATATTTGAAAATACTAGAGACAGTGGAATCAATCCAATATTCCATTTTAACAATTTAAATAGTATTCACTTCTATGACTTAGATTTTGTTATTCATGAGAATAAGCTGAAGTTTCTAACGTTTTCCATTATTCAGTTCATTTTAAAGTTTAGAGGAACACCACTCAGAATGGCTAAGCTAAAAAAATGAATAAAATTTGGGTTTAATTTCTCAAAATTCCAGTGTTTTCTTTTATGAAGTGACATCATATGCCTAAAGTTTGCAACACTATCATTTTTAAAGTCCTCATGATTCTAAGGCAACATTGTAACTGTTATTATTTTCTTTTTGAGAAATAAAAATTTAGTAAGGAATAAGTTGTTACTACAAGCTTCTATAAAACTCTTTGCAACATGGTGTTTTTCCCATTGTGTCTCTAAAAATCAAAACCTTTTGCATTTCAATATATTCATCAAATAAATGTGGAAGTACGTAATACTATTCATAAGGTAACACGCAGTTTTAGAGCATCTCGTTGAGGACCAACAATAAACAGCCAATGAAAGTGCCAAATTTCCAACTTTGGGCAACAGGATGCAGGGGAAAGACATAGTCAGCAGATATAATGCAGCAAAAAGCCAACTCTCTGGTTTCCTCTGATGCCTTAATAAACAAAACCAAATGAACAAAAAAAGTCATCTATCCCATAGAAAAGACCCCAAATGAAAATACCTCGCATTTCTGCAGCCACCTCCAAAGTCGGAACTTTTGGTTGGTTCTCATTTTGGCTTCTGTTTTTAGCATATGAATAATGAGCTGATTTTTGTTTTGTAGAGCCATATCAAGAGGTGTTTCTCCCTTAAAAAAGAGTGGAGTAAAAAGTTTAAAAATATTTTTAATATATTATGAGTGCTAAACTTTTTTTTAAACTCACCAGAATCATAGACTCAACACACTATTCCAAGGATAGCCAGTTATCATTTATATCTATCTTGGGGTAACTGAAAACAAATATATAGCTTACCTTTATGTGAATTTATCAGTCTTCTAACTCAAGATATAATAAACTAAGGGAGATAAATACCTGGCCATACCTTAACATTCTGGATATCCAGGCTAGAACCAGCTTCCAAAAGCTTATCAACTGCATTAACATTTCCTGCTGCAACTGCCCAGTGAAGTGGAGTGTTTTGGTGTATTTTATCAACCACATTGAGAGAAGGATTAAACTTTAAAAGAAATCCAGTTGGTTCTGGCCTGTCTCAAAATAATAAAATACCAAGAGGCATTAACAGAGATGATGACTTAAGGAGTAAATGCAAATTATGAATCCTTTAAGATAATGCCATCAATTAACCATTCAGTTAAGTATTCAGAACTGAGAAACTTCTTTGTATTGACTTATATTCTAGGTACTAATAGGAGATTTAAAAAAAAAAAAGACATCTATTAAATGATGACATGCTATATAGATAATTTTAACAATGCAGTGGAATAACTGCTTCTGTTTTTCAAACCTTTCCTTTCATATTGTTCTACTGGCTAACACTTTTCTCTGAATTATAGATTTAACTTTAGCCAATATTAAATGCTATGCTATTTATTCAATTAAAGACTAAATGTATGTTCTAGTTGAGGAGCTAACTTCATACTCTCCATCAAATCAACTGTTAAATAAAGCAGGTATAAATTATGTCCTAAAATATTTGTGAATCTTAGAAAGTTACGGACTAAAAGACAGAATTCAGTAAAATATTTTTACTTTACCAATACCTTTCCTTCCTTCATGACCACTGAAGAGATTATTTTAATAAAACAATATTCTACTTTATTTATTTCATCAACATCTTTATAGAGATTATACCTAACTTCAGATTTACCAGCAAAGACAAAACGCTTTTTAATAAAATTCTACCTCCAATCCTACCATTCCATGAACAAAAAGGAAATAGCATTAGAATTAACATGGTTCCTAGAAGTCCTAAGGACAAGCAAAATCAGAGATTCAATACAACATAGAAACAAACTGCTAAAGTGAGAACTGTCACAAGTATTTGCTTAAATACCGGAAGTTGAATTATACAGTGTCATTAATCATGTGTTTATAGAAATAAATACACAGAAAAACTTAAATATGTAAGTGCTTGATCTGAACATACAAAAAGACTCTTTTCAGTTATATTTTCAAAGCAGTCAAGACTGATGTCAGAGAATCTCAAAATGTAATATTTTCCAGAAAGCAGACTTATCAGATTTTAAATTATGAGAACATTTAAAATTATAGCCATTTTTCTTAAAGGCAAAGGAAGAAATACAAGTCATGTTAACAAGTATATGTCAAGGTATATCTACTTGTTAGGTAAGGAAATTTTTTTCTTATTAGTAGCTTTCAAACTTTTTGCCAAAGCTATCAGAAAAGAGAAAATGTATTTCAATGCTGCTTTTCTAACTATCTTAAAAGTCGATTATCACAGTCTCAGTGTGGAAAATATTATTTTCTTCAATGTACTATCATCTCACATAGACAGAGATACTCAAAATTACACACACAGAAAAGAAATAGTTGGAACCAGAATCAGATTGAGGCGATTAAATTAAACTCACCCAATTACTTTGTGAGCTGATAACATGAGAGGTGTCCGGCCATTTACATCTGTCATATTCACACTCTATTCAAAAAGAAGACAATTAGCATAACTGTAAATACACTCAAAAGTCTATTTGTTCTCTTAATAGAAATATCTCTTTAATACATTCAGTACCACCATTATTTCTACAAGAAGGGTTCAAATATCATTTGATAAAAAGAATGCTCTGCTCTACTTCCATAGGGTAAAAATCCATGGATTTCTACAAAATATTTTTAAAAAGAAAATCTGAATATATAATGTAAAGTGTTATATGATGTGAACACAGACAGCTAAGGGAAAGAGTAAAATGTTGATAGCTACCATCAAATACAAGAGATGGTAGAGGCCTTAAAAGTCACCTAGTTGAGACCTTAGTTGACACATTAACTCACATTATCAATTCTTATACAAAGTCATTCAGTATCTACTCAAACAATTCCAGTAAATAGTGAACTCCCTATCTTCTGAGGCAAACTTTTCTTTCTGGACTTAATATGCTAAGTTTTAAACAGTAAAAATTTCCTTTCTATTTTCTGGAATACAGAAAAAAAAAGGAAATCATATTTCCATGAGGATATAATCCTTTTAGTAAGACAGGTCTAGGTTTAAGGTATACAACAATGGTTTCAGCTAAGCCAAAGAAAAAGAGTTTCAGCTTCTGAAGATTCTTATGGGCCTTGGAGGAATAGGACTTGGGAAGGGGCCCAAAGAGAAGCAGACAGGACTCTTCTTCATATATTTATATTTTTCCAACAATGAAACCTAGGAGGTTATAATTCTACTTCAATCAGCTAAGTCTGAGAGAAAGTGGTCATTTAAAAGGAGCACAACCATTCCAACAGCATTTGTGCAAACACGTTTTCATGCCTTTTACAGGAAAGTCTGCTAATACATAAACTACTTTGCTACCGGAAAACATATTCCAGGCAAGTATAATTGACATTTAAACTGACAATAACCTATAATTTAACCTGTGCCTCTCAAGGCAAGTCAATTTTCATGGACTTACTTTAGAAAACAATAAGAAACATGCATTCAAATTGGCCTCCCATTTGGGCTCAAATAATGAAAGCAAATGATGGGTTAATTTAGTGATTTGACTACCATTTTTATATTCAACTAGAAGAAAAATACAGGCTTTGAAGTCATGTTTTTGAAAAACTCTGCAAATTACTGGGTTTATAAGAAAAACTATTACCAGCTTACAAGTTTCAGAAACATCTATTATATGTTACTGAGCTAAATGACCTGTCCTTTTCCCTCCAACGAAGCTGAAAAGCAGTATTCAATGGCTAAATGTACCGAGGCTAATATCTGAATATCTGGATAACCATTAACATCCACCTTAAAAATGAGAAGAGACTACTACTCATAATTTCCCCAACCTCTTCAGATGATAAAAGCTGGAGTGTAAGACACATTTGAGAATATACCTGTCCCTTTGAGATGAGATATGCTATAATAGGCATGTGTTGAAACAATACTGCCAGGTGGATGCTGCTGAATCCTTCTCCATCAATGAGAGTGGGGTCTGCACCATGCTGGAGTAATAATATGACCATAGGTAAATGTCCTTGTCTGCAAATAGACGACAAAAAGCCATTCTGTAGCATGCAGAAAAAGCAAAAAGTCAGGGAGAAACTGATATTCCTAAGACATGAGGGATTTTGCTTACATATAAAAAATATTTCCTAACAGTAAGACAGTAAGATTTTTGAAACAATGGTGATTGTCCAAACGTTTTTTACTTAGATTAGATGCTGCAAACTTAGAACGATATGGATAATCATTCTCAGTTTTTTTTTTTTGAGACGGAGTCTCACTCTGTCACCCAGGCTGGAGTGCAGTGGCAAGATCTCAGCTCACAGCAACATCTGCCGCCCAAGTCCAAACGGTTCTCCTGCCTCAACTTCCCGAGTAGCTGGGACTACAGGCGCATGCCACCACACCAGCTAATTTTTTGTATTTTTAGTAGAGATGGGGTTTCACCGTGTGAGCCAGGATTGTCTTGATCTCCTGACCTCATGATCTGCCTGCCTCAGCCTCCCGAACTGCTGGGATTACAGGCGTGAGCCACTGCGCCCAGCCTGGAAAATCATTCTTGAGTGCAAGTGATAAACTTGATAACTTCCCAATCTACCTTAAATCTTACATTACCATATGTAAATAATAATTTTTTATGACATGCTAACAATGAAGATTCTAAGACCACTTAGACGTCCCTGTCATTTTAAAAATCAAAAAATCATAAGCCAGATATACAGAAATACAATATTAATAAACTGTGGGTTTACTGTGATAATATTAAAAACTATATATTCATATGCTTTTCTTAAGCTTGACTCTGGTTCATTTTTCATGTAAAGTACTGTACCTCAGTAGCTTAAGGGGCATGAATTAACCCTAGAGCTTCAAAACTCTTGGCTATGGAGAAAAGATTCAACTCCTTGACTTACATGAACAATTTTTCACTTCAGTTTCAGATTCCTGTCAACCCCACCAACCACTGAGAGTGGAGTTTAAGTTAAAAAAAGAAACTGGTAAGTATTCAAGACTTATTAACTTCAGTTTCAGATGACCAATATACAACAGAGAAAAGAGGAGAGTGACCACACAACATAAATGTTCTAAGTTGACCTACTCAAAATTTCTTGTTAATCCTGCAACAACTTTTAAAAGAGGTAACTCATTTGGCCCTAAGACATAGAGAAATACTTTACATTTCAGAGGAAACTGACTCTGAAATAAAATCATAGGTTTCTGAATAGACATCTGTCATAAGCCTGAACTGAGTTTGCAGTTCGCTGAACTACTACTTTTATTTATGTTACCAAGTATGAAAATTATTTATTCTAATTACAAAAAATAAACTATAATATGCATATTTGAGTTGGATAATTATAATGAAGCTCTAAATTAAATATCAAAAACATTCTTTCTGCAATTTACCTTTAAAACTGTAATTTATTTTTAAATAAAGGAGGCAAAAAAAAGAAAAGATAGTCTTTCAAATTGTCTATAACTGATTTTCGATATGGTGACCACTAGCTACATGTGGCTATTTAATTTCAGCATTCAAAGAAACCTTACCGGATGGCCCAGTGAAGAGGAGTTGAATTTAAATCTCCACCCAACTGATCTACAACAGCACCTTTTGAAATATAAAACCTGTTAAAAGCAGACACAAATGAAAATAAGATTTGAAACTTAAGCTTCATATTGAGAAAGAAAATACTAATTTTTTCATAGTAAAAATATGTTGAAGAACAAATTATGATAGTAATACTCCCTAAAACACCCAGATCTATAGAAATATGAAAGGTTCACATGGCAGAATCAGACAAACCCCTGATGAAACATTCTTAGGATGTAAGTAATTAGTCCTGCTGTAATTGGCATTCCATTATAACGTACATACCAAACACATCATAACTACTCTCTGCATAGTCTAACTACTGCAGCACTCTTGAAATTGTTTATATTCAAAAGGTTTAGGATCAGGCAGATATTCTTACTTGACTGGAAGGAGAAAGGTAAAATTATGTCACCTTCAACAGTTTAAAAGTAGAATTACTATGTGGGACTGAATTTTAAAAGTAAGTAGTAAAGAATTAATTTAAAATCCTTTTGGAAAAGTTAGACATTTTGAGTGTTTTGCCCTGCATTTGGGGGACAGAGATGAGAGGCACTGTATAAGGTGGACATATAAGGTAATGAGACTGATTTTCTTCTACGGTTTATAGGAATTAGTCTCATTACTTCAAAGTTGAGCTTCATATATTGTATTATCTAAATACCATGCCAGTTTATTTCCACAGAAGAGGAGTTTGCCTGTGAGTATTCATGTGTGTTAGAACATTTTAAACCTTAATAAATTTCTTAAACTTTAAGGATTTTAAATATCTAATCCTAAAACACAAAATATACACACATTCACATACACATGTACATTTTACATGTTAAGCTGTTTGAAAGAAACAATGGGTAGGCATTACTGCTTTATGAAGGGGAAGTATTTTATACAATCTAATACATGCCCACTTAAAAGTATATTCCATATTTAGTTTTTTGAAAAAGGTTATATTTCCTACCTATCTATTCTTCGCGGCATTAACATGTAAAATATTTCAATGTTTCCTCTAAACTAGATGAGACTTCCCATTCTATTCTGAAAAAGTTTATTATGCTTTTCCTTTTTTAAAAAGTGTTCACTTTTACTTCCTAAACTTTATGATTGGCCCCCTTGGCTTTATTTCTAATTTTCCTTTTTGGATCAACCAGGCATGGTCTCTAAGGTCCTTTTCAACTTTATAATAACTAACATGTGTGGCAGGAAAAGTTTCAGGTGTTCTTTCACACGAGGATTACACATGATTCAATACTCGTACTTAAAGAAAAAGATAAATGAAGGAGAGGTCTAAAATTATAAATATACAATTAACACACATATATCCCATCTTACTTTACAAGGTCCAGTCTGTTGTTAATAGCAGCCCAATGAAGAAGTGACACATTTTCTTTATCTGGTTGCCTGACATCATATCCTGCTTCTACCAACTCTTTACATCGTTCAAAAATCCCGTATCTCAAATAAGAAAAAAAAGCATTAATTGATACCATTAAAATCATTTCAAATATCAAAATTTCTTCATTTTACTGTATCTTTTCATTATCCAAACTGCCTTTCAGTCAATAAATAAAATAATTAACAAAGACATGCACAGAGAGGACACAGTATAAAGCCAAACAGCAAAAGGAAACCTAGTTTACTTACTGATCAGATTAATCTCTTTGGAGTTGAACTTGATTTCCATAAGTAAACTTTAAACTTACATTGCCGCCCTTCAATAAGTTTCATCTGATCTCCACTGTGTGCCAGAAACACCTCCAGTGGATTCCTGACAATAATCTTACCCCTGAATCAAACCAAGCCTATGCAATAATCTCACAACAAGGGATAAAGACTAAAAGCAAACTTGGAATGGGATAAATTCAACAACAAAATATGGAAAGAATATAGGTATAGCAGAGGAACAAATGATTAGCCCTTCCTGAAGGAGATGAAACTAAGCTATACTTTATAGGCTGACAAAAGGCATTTCAGGCAGAGGGAGCAGCATGTACAAAAATCAGAAATGTGAAACTACATGGATGTTCAGAGAAATAAAAGCAGTGTAACATTGCTAAAGCATAAAGCATGAGAGGGAATGGTGAGACATGAGGTTAGAAGCAATAGGCTGACCACATGGGCCTTCTGTGCTACACTATGAAGTTTAGACTTTATCTACAGTTCAATGGGAAACCAATAAAGGGTTTTAAAGAAGAAAGTACTCAGACTTTGAGTTTTAAGAAAGATCGCATTGGAGGCAATATGGAAGCTGCTTAGAGCAGGGTAAGGACAGAGAGTGAAATACCAGTTTAGAGGTTATTGCAATAAATACAGGTGAGAGACAAATGAGAGCCTAAAGTAAGAGAGAAGCAATAGGAATAGAAAAGGAATGATGGGCTTGGAAAATATTTAACTATTAGTTAATCAGTTAAATAGTATAGCATTGAAAAGAGGTATTTCGTAGACAAATTATTATAGCATTAAAAAGAGGTATTTCATAGAGAATAAAGAGATAAATCATTTATTAGCAATATTTCTTTTTTTTTTTTTTTTTCTTTTTGAAATGGAGTCTCGCTTTTGCCCAGGCTGGAGTGCAGTGGCACGATCTCAGCTCACTGCAACCTCTGTCTCCTGGGTTGAAGCGATTCGCCTGCCTCATCCTCCCAGGTAGCTGGGATTACAGGCGTGTGCCATGACACGAGGCTAATTTTTGTATTTTTAGTAGAAATGGGGTTTCACCATATTAGCGAGGCTGGTCTCGAACTCCTGACCTAGGTAATCTGCCCACCTTGGCTTCCCAAAGTGCTGGGATTACAGGCGTGAGCTACCACACGTGGCCTATTAGCAATATTTCTATGAAGTCCCAACTGACCCTTTAGCACTTTCTTTAAAACTTATTTCTATTTAAAAGTACCTGAAAGTTTCAATAAGCCTGCAAGGATGAAAAATCAAAGCAAATAGCAGAACTGTCTGTTTCTCACACTGTAAATTAGAACAATTTCTGCCTTACCAAAATATGCATGTGTGTGTGTTTGTGTGTGTGTGTGTGTCTTTTTGGCATTTTTAAAAGAGTAAATTTTAGAATGACACACATACATTTACACTCTCCACCATTTTTTTTTTTTTTTGAGACGGAGTCTGGCTCTGTCGCCCAGACTGGAGTACAGTGGCTTGATCTCAGCTCACTGCAAGCTCCACCTCCCAGGTTCATGCCATTCTCCTGCCTCAGCTTCCTGAGTAGCTGGGACTACTGGTGTCTGCCACCACGCCCAGCTAATTTTTTGTACTTTTAGTAGAGATGGGGTTTCACCATGTTAGTCAGGACGGGCTCGATCTCCTGACCTTGTGATCCACCCATCTTGGCCTCCCAAAGTGCTGGGATTACAGGTGTGAGTCACAGCACCCGGCCCACTCTCCATCTTTTATTTTATTTTATTTTATTTTTTATTATTATACTTTAAGTTCTAGGGTACATGTGCAAAACGTGCAGGTTTGTTACATATGTATACTTGTGCCCTGTATGTCAACTTTAACATTTTACTGGAAAAGAAATACTCCCTTTATTTGAGAAACGTAGTAAGAATATACATTCATTAAGATTTTGCTGGTTTAGAAAACACACACACACACACACCCTAGCTCTCTATGCCCTTCCCAAATACTAACTACAGGTCTCCCCACAACCACTTGAGAAGGTACAGGACCTGAAGAAAATTTTAGGAAAGACACAAAATGCGAGTTTTTACTGAGATTCCCATTAAAAAGAGCCTAATTTCTGACATTTATCTTAAGAGTTTCATGGGCAACAGGGAAAGATTTAAATGTTTCCATCCTAATTAAAGCAAATATTCACCTTAAGAATATACTCATCTTTGTATAAATAAAAGATAAACAGTATCAAATAATATTCATCTAAAAGAGTGGTTCCCAAGTCCTCTAGAGTTCATATAAATTGGTAACTAGAATACTCAAATAATTGTCAATGTATTTTTTAATTAACATAGACAATACATTAGCCTATATTAAGGCCAAATAGGCTACTTAATCTCCAAACATCTTTGTTCTGACAGAAATTATATCAAATTAGTATGGTAACATTAGTTCCCCTCAGGCTGATTAGATTGGCATGATTTATATTTGATGGGCAATCCGCTGGGCAGATTTATGTTTGATTACTACAAAAATGGATTACTATTTGATGTAGTATGATGAACAAAATATTTCAAAATATGCTCAATGGCAAGAGGTGTGATAGATGTTAATAATCAACAAGATCCATGAAGGTGAAAATGTTGGGAATAATTGACTTAATGCAAATACCCACATATGGAGATTTTAAGGGGAAACTTTCAAAATGTACTTCCATATCCAGTGCAAGTAAAACAATACACTATGTGTTTCAAGTGGTCAGAGAACATATTTCCACCTTACCTTACTGTCTTTCTTCTAGTTAATCCAGCACAAGCACATGGAAAGTACTCAAGAAATAAATGATTGTTCAAAACATCTATGAATGTGTAAGTTGGTATTTTTCATTCCATCGACCTATTCAGTTGTAGTATATTTTAAAAGACTTAGATTTGTATTTCGAATAAAGAGTTTGGCTTAGTGTCATTTAAAATCATCCATTCATTCAAGGAACATTTATTAGGTATCTCATACAAGAAGGAACTGTGTAAAAGCACTGGAGCTACAAAGATGAAGACATGCTTTTGCTAAGAAGCTGTCTACAATCTAACGGAACATCCTGGTACATAAACAGCTTAGGTACGCTGTACTAAGTACTGTGGTGTTGCTATGACAAATATACTTGGTGCTGTTGTTAACTACCATTGCAAAGTAAGAGAGGTAAACATATGAAGAGCCATGAACTACACATACATTACTATTAATTCAAGAGAACATGAGGATAAACCAAAGCATTTGGAAGACTTACTGAGTAGCTTTGACAATGTCACAGTTACTAGAGTCCTCTACAAGAGGAAGAGCTTCTCTTGCATTGGCAAGTTCTTTGTTTTCATGTGCACAGATGCCATATCGACCAAATCCTGGAGGGTGGGGGCCATGGCTGTGATTCCTGCACTGAAGAGTAAGAGTCATTTGACAATGCATGAGAGAATTAATGTCACACTCAATTACATAATGAAGCATTTGCTACTATCAACAATAACTATATTAATAAATTAAATTTTTTGGAGTTTTAGAAGTGTATCCTGAGAATGACTTGAACCCAGGTGGCGAAGGTTGCACTGAGCTGAGATCGCAGCATTGCATTCCAGCCTGGGTGACAGAGTGAGACTCTGTCTCAAAAAATAAAGAAAAAAAAAAGTGTACCTTAGGAAGATTTTCTTTATCTTTATTCTGTTCAGTAGAAAGGATAATTACTATTACAAAAATCCAAATTACATATTTTGTTCATAAAACAAAGGTCATCTAAAGAGGCACGGATGGACCTTGTTACTTGTAGTGGGTAGAGGACCATTGCTACTGACTTAGTAAGAAGTTTGCCAGGGCTCTACTTCTTGGAGTTGTGGTGGACATACCCTAGGAATATCCCCCAACTCCCCAATTAATCAAGTTCTCATATAATCCCTTCCTCTTGAGCACAGGCAGAACTTGTGACTTGTTTGTAGGCAATGGAATATGGCAAAGGTGATGAGACAATTACTCCCATGATCATGTTATATAAGTCTCTGTCTTAGCCAACTGGAAGCAAGAGATTCTTCTGCTGGCCTTGAAAAAGTAAGCTGCCATGATATGAGAGGGCCACATGACAAGGAACTGTGGGCAGTCTTCAGGAGTGAAAGTAGTCCCTACAATCAGTAAGAAAATGAGACTTTGATCATACAACCGCAAGAAACTGAATTCTGCTAATAACCAATGAACTTGAAAGAGGAACCCAAGCTCAGCCTTGATGTCAACTGTGAGACCCTTAGCAGAGGATCCAGCTAAGCCATGCCTAGATTCCTGACAAACAGAAACTATGAGATAATAAATAGGTGTTACGTGGTGGCCTGCTAGCTCAGTTGGTTAAAGCATAGTGCTAATAAGTACGTGTTGTTTTAACCCACTAAATGCATGGTAATTTGTTATGCAGTAATGGGTAACTAATACAGAACTGACTGCAGAATTTGGTGAGGGTAAAAAGATTGATTGCCAAGATAGTCCCATTAGCTGAATCAACAAATGTTACATTCAGATCACCCATTAGAAACAGCAGCAAATGGCAAGCTAAAAAATTTTCCTTAAACAATTATCTCAGATTTGTCATTCAAACTAATTTGAGTGTTTATAATCTCAAACACTGAGCTTACACCTTAGCAGAAAACCAATACAGGATTTGCTAATATTGGGGAAAAAAAAAAAAGCCCACAAAAATCTAAGATCAATTATCTGTTCTGTGGATTATGAATGCATTTTATTTCTCCTTTCCATTACTATGGACTTTTGGGTTCACTATCACCTCTAGGGCAGATGGGTAGATGATCAATTAAGATGAGCAATTTTGACACTTGTTGACAACTTTGCTAAAATACTTGGTGGATGAGCAGGCAGGCGGAGGGAGTTAAAATCTTTAGCCCAAATGATGCTCACTAAATCACTTTAATACCCCCAAACAAAGACTTAGTTTTACTTGAGAGAAGGACTCCTTCAGCTAAAGATGTGGGATGCTCAAAGTTTCTGTTTACTAAAAGCACAACTATATCAAATGTACATATTATTTACATATATTCTAAATACATTTTTAAAAGACTCTATAATGTGACCCTAATCACCATTATATCTTTGACTACTCATTTATATAATAACCAATCTTCTAATCTCATAGGCTACTCAAATTTCCAAGTAGAAACAGATTCATGTGAAAGTAATTAACTTTAATAAAACATATTATATTGCATTCTCTAAAGAAATGATACCTTAAAGAGAAACCTCCCTGAATTAGTACTTTTTTAAAAAATGTATTTATTTATTGGGACGGGGGTCTTCCTCTGTTGCCCACGCTAGAGTGCAGCAGTGTGATCATAGCTCACTGCAGCCTTGAATTCCAGGGCTCAAGCAATCCTCCTGCCTCAGCCTCCTAAATAGCTGAGACTACAGGTGCATGCCACCATACCCAGCTAATATTCTGTTTCCTTGTTATTTATTTTTTTATTATACTTTAAGTTCTGGAATGTATGTGCAGAACGTGCAGGTTTGTTACATAGGTATACATGTGCCATGGTGGTTTGCTGCACCCATCAACCTGTTATCTATATTACATATTCCTCCTAATGCTATCCCTCCCTTTGCCCCCCACCCCTGACAGGCCCCAGTGTGTAATGTTCCCCTCCCTGTGTCCATACATTCTCACTGTTCAACTCCCACTTATGAGTGAGAACACGCAGTGTTTGGTTTTCTGTTCCTGTGTTACTTTGCTGAGAATGATGGTTTCCGGCTTCATCCATGTCCCTGCAAAAGAAATGAACTCATTCTTTTTTATGGCTGCATAGTATTCCAGGGTGAATATGTGCCACATTTTCTTTATCCAGTCTATCATTGATGGGCATTTGGGTTGGTTCCAAGTCTTTGCTATTGTGAATGGTGCTGCAATAAACATACATGTGTATGTGTCTTTATAGCAGAATGTTTTATAATTCTTTGGTATAACCAGTTAATTTTTCAGTTTTTATTTTTGTAGAGACAGGGTCTTACTATGTTGCCCAGACTGGTCTTGAACTCCTGGCCTCAAGTGATCGTCTTGCCTCTGCTTCCCAAAGTGCTGGGATTACAGGTGTAAGCCACCAAACCTGACCTGAATTAGTGCTTAATAAGCAAATTTAGTTACCTATCTACAATTTTTAAAAAGTTGATTTTTAAATAAATGTATCAGAAATTGTATCTTCAAAATAGTCTCCTCAGGAGATTATTAGTTATTCCAATGGCAATACCTTGAAATGTTTTCAGAATTTCCTTTCTGAAATTGTCCTCAGAGCCATATAAAACAAACACATATTTTTATACTCTGAATATCTGAAAATATTATGATTTATTATACAGAGTGAAGTATATAAAACATATATGTATATATATATGGACTTCTTCTTTTGTAAACAGTAAAGAATAAATATAAAATGAATTTCCATGAAATCACTACCTAAGTCAAGATATAGAACTGGGCCAGCACCTTAGAAGACTGCCCGGACACATGCTATGCTCCACCACATCCCCACACTAAAACAACAGTTTCCTGACTTCAGTTATAATCACTTTTTGATTTTCTTTATAGTTTTATCTCTAATGTATGCAACTCTAAAAAGTACAGTTCAGCTTTACATTTTTTAATCTTTATACAAATGGAATCTATCATATGTATTATCTATCATTTGTTTTGCTTAACATTAGACTTACAAGCTTCATCCATGTTGTTATGAAAGCTACAACAGGTTCATTTTCATTGCTGTAGAACATTCCAATACAGTAACATACTACAATTAATTTATCTATTTTACTATGGCTGGATATTTGGATTGTTCCCAGTTTGGGGCTATTATAAAAAAATACATTGCTATGCACATTCTTGTACATGTCTCTAGGTGTATATATGTGTGTGTGTATATATATATACACACACACATGTAAACAATTCTCAAAAGCATATATCTAGAAGTGGAACTGTTGGCTTTGAAGATATGCTTAACTCATCTTCAAAATGGTTGTAACAGTTAAACTTTCCCCTGCGGGGTATGAGTGCTTCTGTTGCTCTACAATCATTAAAGAAACCTAGAAAAGTGAACAAAATGTATGAAGTAAACTGTATTCAGACTTTGGACAATGAGAACAGTAAGACTGTGACTGCCAAGATATGAGGAAAAAGAAAAAAAACACAAGGTGAGCCCCATCATCCCAGCAATTTTGCAATCATGTGCACTGAGAGGAAAATACTTTGTTTTAGAGCCCAGAAGCCTTGCTAAATTGAGAAGACAGAAATCTGAGATCAGAGAGGCTGAGATAGCTGGCAGTTGTGGGCACATTTCAAGAGAGAAGTGAGCCAACCAGAAAAGAAAGGGACTCCAAAAAATCTGTACAGGAGGCCCATTGAGTCTTCGCAGAGTACTAGGCCAAGTGATGTATAGAGGGAAACTTGACAAGGATAGGCAAAAAATGACTGGAGATTTGTAAACTGAACAATTACTGGAGTTTATACGTAACAGGAAGATGTTCAAATTCTGATCAGCCAAAGCGGAGAGTCTTTGATGACCCCTTGGGTTATTCAGTGGAGATATCAGAGGGCCACACCTTAGAAGTAGTGCTGAACTATATCTGGAATAAAGGCTACCCCAGAACCACTCTAGAGAAGCCTAAAATCAGACTTCAAAGGACTCAAATTGAGCAACATTAACTTTACCGCCTGCCAAACAATATTCAATAGTCTTTAAGGAAAGGCATCAAGGCTGGGCACGGTGGCTCAAGCCTGTAATCCCAGCACTTTGGGAGGCCGAGACAGGCGGATCACGAGGTCAGGAGATTGAGACTATCCTGGCTAACATGGTGAAACCCCATCTCTACTAAAAAAAAAAAAAAAAAAAAAAAAAGAAAGGCATCAAATACCAGATACTCATCAACATGCATTCACAAAGTCCACTATCAAATCAAAACTCACTAAACATGCCAAGAAGCAAGAAAAATGTGATCCACAGCCAGAAGAAAACCAGACCTTGAAACTATAAAGATGACAAAATTAGCTGAAAAAGACATTAAAACAGCTAATATAAGTATGTGTAAGTATTTAAAGGAAAACATTAACAAAATGAGCAAAGAAATTGAAGATATGACAAAAGATCTGATTAGAATATCTGCGGATAAAAATCAATCTCCTTGTAATCCCAGCACTTTGGGAGGCCAAGGTGGGCAGATCACTTGAGGTCAGGAGTTCAAGACCAGCCTGACCAATATGGTGAAACCCCATCTCTATTAAAAATACAAAAATTAGCCAGGCATGGTGGCGCATGCCTGTAATCCCAGATATTTAGGAGACTGAGCAGGAGAATCACTTGAATCTGGGAGGCACTTGCAGTGAGCCACAATCACGCCACTGCACTCTAGCCTGGGCACCAGAGTGAGACTCTATCTCAAAAGAGAGAGAGAGAAAAAAATCAATCTCTAAAATACAAATTACACCAGATGAGATTAACAGCAGATTAAACAGTATAGAAGAAAAGACCATTTAAATTGAAGAAACAACAATGAAACTATCCAAAATGCAGCACAGAGAGAAGGTGATTGAAGATGTATAACTGGAGTTCCAGAAGAGAAGGAAAAAAGTTTTTTTTTTTAATATTTGAAGAAGTAATAGTCAAAAATCTTCCAAATTTGGTGAAAATTATAAACTCACAGTAACTAGAAGTTTAATGGATCCCAACTAGGATAAGCCCCAAAATCCTACACCAAGATATATCATGATCAAATCACTAAAAACCAGTAATAAAGTGATCTTAAAATCAGTCTGGACATTTTGGGAGGCCAAGGCAGGCAGTTCACGAGGTAAGGAGTTCGAGACCAGCCTGGCCAATATGGTGAAACCCCATCTCTACTAAAAATACAAAAAATTAGCCAGGCGAGGTGGTGGGCGCCTGTAGTCCCAGCTACTCCAGAGGCTGAGGCGGGAGAATGGCCTGAACCCGGGAGGCGGGGCTTGCAGTGAATCGAGATCGCGCCACTGCACTTCAGCCTGGGCGACAGAGCGAGACTCTAAAAAACAAAAAAAATCAGCCGGGCATGGTGGCGCGCACCTGCGGTCCCAGCTACCCGGGAGGCTGAGGCAGAAGAATCATTGAGCCCAGGAGGCTGAGGTTGCAGTGAGCCAATATCGCACCACTGTACTCCGGCCTGGGCTACAGAGCAAGATTCCCTTTCAAAAAAAAAAAAAAGTCTGGAAGAAACAGACATATATGTTCAAAGAGGCAAGGATAAGAATACACTCAGACTTCTCATCAGACATAAGGCAAGCCAGAAAGCAAAAGCATAACAGTTTAAAGAGCTTAGTATGCAGCTTAAGCAGTGTTTACAGGGAATTTGTAGCTTTAAATGCTTACATTAGGGAAAAAAAAAAAAAAGAGCCTACAGTAAGTTATCTAAGCTTTCATGTTAATAATCTAGAGAAAGAAAATTATACTCAAAGTGGATACAATGAGAAGAATATAAAAATAGAAGGAATTCATGAAACTATAAAACACAGAAACAATACAGAAAATCATTGAAGCCAAAATCTGGTTCTCTAGAAAGAATAAGTCAATAAAAGTGAGAAACCTTTGATCAGATTGATCAAGAAAAATGAAAAAGTACCAATGACAAATACCAGGTTTAAAAAACAGACATCACTACAAGAGCCTACAAATTTTGAAAGGATAAAAAGGGAACATTTTGAACAACTTTATGTCAATAAATTAGCAACTTAAGTGAAATATACAAACGCCTTAAAAGACACACATTATCAAAATGGATCTTAAAAGTATAAATAACATAGTATCTATTAAATAAATTTGATTCATAATGAAACCTTTCTCATAAAAAATTCCAGGTCTATATAACTTAACTGGTTAACCCTATCAAATATCTAGGGAAGAAATAAAACCCCTTCAGAAAACAGAAGAGAGAATGCTTCCCAGCTCATTTTACGAGGCAGAATCACTCCATACCAAAACCAACAAAGACATTACAAGTAAAGAAAACTACAGGCCCAGTATCCCTCATGAACATAGATACAAAAATCCTAAACAAAATATTAATAAGGTGAATCCAGTAATATATAAAAAAGACTACACATCACAACCTAGCTTAAACATTTCAAAATAAATCAATGCAACCTACCATATTAATGAATAAGGTGAATATTCATATTAACAGAATAAAATATATATTCAAATATATACAACAGTAAAAAATATATATTCATCATAGAATAAAGCATTTAACAAAATTCTTTATATGAAAATTCTTTATGCAAAGCATATGACAAAATTTGTAAAATCTTTCAATACAAGGGAAAGAAGGGAATCTCCTCAATCTGATAAAGAACATTTACAAGAAATCTACAGCTACCATCACATTTAATGGTACAAGACCATTTTTACTCCAAGACTGGAAATAAAGCAAAGATGCTCATTATCACCACTTCTAATTAACACTGTACTAAAGTACCAGACAGCATAATAAAGTAGGAAAAATAATAAAAATGCATACAGATTAGAAAAGAAGTAAATCCATTTTTACTTGCAAAAACATGATCATATGCATAGAAAATTCTAAGGAATCTTTTTAAAAAAGTTTACACTAGCATCAAAAAGGTAAAATACTTTAAATGCTTTTATACTGTATCCTGTATTTTTTGGTGTGTTCAGTGGGAGGGTCACATCAAATATAGCCATGCTTTCATTAACAGTGAGGATATATTCTGAGAAACAAATATTTAGGCCATTTCATTCTTGTGCAAATATCACAATGTGTATTTACACAGAGCTAGGCAGTATAGCCTATTACACACTTAGGCTACATGGTATAAACTATTGCTCTGATCAACATCGTATGTGTGGTCTGGCATTGATCGAAACATTATGGGATGTATAACTGTACCTAGAAAATTGCTATAAATGAAAACTGACTTATTATTTTATAACCTCATCTTGCTTTTTACCATCAATAAAGTTACCTAGCTTTCACCTACCTTATCACCAAACCTATTTCTGTGAAGTTTTCAGTTTAAAAAGAAAATCATTCTCTAAGGATGAATACACAATTGAGAATAAAAAATTGAAGATATTTGAAATAATGTGTCAAAGTCAATTCTCCAAGAGTTCCAAAAAGTTTTAAGAATGAAAGTTTCTTAAATTTCATTTTTAAAAGACAGTTTTTAAATTTCTTTTAGAAATTTTTAATTTTAAATAAAGTTTTTACAAGACAAGGATGCCTGCTCTCAGCACTTCTATTCAACACAGTATTCGCAGTCCTCTCCAGAACAATCAGGCAAGAGAAAGAAATAAAGGGCATCCAAATAGGAAGACAGGAAGTCAAACTATCCCTGTTTGCAGATAACATGATTCTCTATCTAGAAAACCCTATAGTCTTGGCCCAAGAGCTCCTTCAGCTGATAAACAACTTCAGCAAAGTTTCAGGATACAAAATCAACATACAAAAATCGCTAGCATTCCTATACAACAACTATCAAGCCTAGAGCCAAATCAGGAAGGCAATCCCATTCACAACTGCCACAAAAAGAATAAAATACCTAGGAATACAGCTAATCAGGGAGGTGAAAGACCTCCACAATGAGAATTACAAAGCACTGCTCAAAGAAATCAGAGAAGACACAAACAAAGGAAAAGACATCCCATGCTCCTGGATAGGAAGAATCAGTATCATGAAAATGGCCATACTGCCCAAAGCAATTTACAGATTTAATGTTATCCCTATCAAATTACCAAAGACATTCTTCACAGAACTAGGAAAAAACTATTTTAAAATTCATATGGAACCAAAAAACAGCCTGAATAGCCAAGGCAATCCTAAGCAAAAAGAACAAAGCTGGAGGAATTACATTACCTGACTTCAAACAATACTACAGCGCTATAGTAACCAAAACAGTTTGATACCGGTACAAAAACAGACACATAGACGAATGGAATAGAATAGGGAGCCCAGATATAAGGCTGCACGCCTATGACCATCAGATCTGCAACAAAGCTGATAAAAACAAGCAATGGGGAAAAGACTCCTTATTCAATAAATGGTACTGGGATTACTGGCTAGCCATATACAGAAAAATCGAAGCTGGACCCCTTCCTTATACCATATACAAAAATCAACTGAAGATGGATCAAAGATTTAAATGTAAAATCCAAAACTGTAAAAACCCTAGAAAAAACCTATGACGTACCATCTTAGATATAGGAATGGGCAAAGATTTCATAACAAAGATACCAAAAGCAATGGCAACAAAAGCAAAAATTGGTAAGTGGGATCTAATTAAAGAGTTTCTGCGCAGTAAAAGAAACTATCAACAGAGTAAACAGACATCCTATAAAATGGGAGACAATATTTGCAAACTATGCATCCGACAAAGGTCTAACATCCAGCATCTATAAGGAACTTAAATTTACAAGAGAAAAACAAACCCCATTAAAAAATAGGTAAAGAACATGAACAGATACTTTTCAAAAGAAGACATACATGCAGCCAATAAGCATATGAAAAAAAGCTTAATCACATCACTGATCATTACAGAAATGCTAATCAAAACCACAATGAGATACCATTTCACACTAGTCAGAATGCTATTACTAAAAAGTCAAAAAAATAAGAGATGCTGGCAAGGTTACAGTGACAAAGGAATGCTTATACGCTGTTGATGGGAGTGTAAATTAGTTTCAACCATTGCAGAAAGCAGTATGGCGATTCCTCAAGGAGCTAAAAGCAGAACTACCATTCAACCCAGCAATCCCATTACTGGGTATATACCCAGAGGACTACAAATCATTCTACCATAAAGACACATGTATATGAACGTTGACTGCAGCACTATTCACAATAGCAAAGACATGGAATCAATGTAAATGCCCATCAATGACAAACTGGGTAAATAAAACGTAGTACATATAAACCATGGAATACTATGCAGCCATAAAAAATAATGAGATCATGTCTTTTGCAGGAATACGAATGGAGCTGGAGGCTACTATCCGTATGCAGGAACAGAAAACAAAATACTGCATGTTCTCACTGGGAGCTAAATGATGAGAACTCATGAACACAAAGAAGGGAACAGCAGGTTGGGCATGGTGGCTCATGTCTATAATCTCAGCACTTTGGGAGGTCACGGCAGGTAGATCACTTGAGGTAAGGAGTTCAAGAACAGCCTGGTCAACATGGTGAAACCCTGTCTCTACTTTAAAAAAAAAAAAAAAAAAATTAGCCAGGGTGGTGGCTTGTGCCTGTAGTCCCAGTTACTTGGGAGGCTGAAGCAGGAGAATCGCTTGAACATGGGAAGTGGAGGTTGCAGTGACCCGAGATCACACCACTGCACTCCAGCTTGGGTGACAGAGCAAGGCTCCATTGCAAAAAAAAAGGGAACAACAGACACTGGGGTATACTTGAGGGTGGAGGGTGGGAGAAGGGAGAAGAGCAGAAAAAATAACTACTGGGTACTAGGCTTAATACTTGGGTAATGAAATAATCTATACAACAAACCCCCATGACATAAGTTTGTGTATATAACAAACCTGCACATGTACCCCCAAACCTAAAACAAAAGTTTTTAAAAGAAAGTTTTAAAATTTTCAGTTTTACTTAAATGAGTCCATAACCCCTCAAGGGGTTATTTTGAAGGGGCACTGTTTTTAAAAAGTTAATTTACAGTAAAATTAACTTTGGTATACAGCTCTATGAATTTTAACACAGGTATGGAGTCATGTAACCACCATCATCCATTATAGTCACACCCTCCTGTAACCGCAACCAACTCTTGGCAACCACTGATCTGTTGTCATTAATTCTGTCTTTCCCAGAATGTCATATAGTGGAATCATACAGTACACAACCTTTTAGGAGGGGCTTCCTCCACTCAGCACAATGGTGCTGAGATTTACTCAAGTTGTTGCATGTTATCAATAATTCCTTCTTTTTTATTGCTGTGTAGTATCCCTCTATATCGGTGCATCACAGTTAATCTATCCAAACAATCTGCGTGGGTTGTTTTCCAGCTTTTGGCAATTATAAATAGAGCTGCTAAAAATATTCATGGACAGACTTTTGTGAGAACATGCTTTCATTTCTCTAAGAGTAAGATTGCTTGGCCATATGTTAGGTATATTTAAATTTATGAGAAATTGCTAATCTATTTTCCAGACTGGCTATACCAGCTTGCATTGCCACTAACAACTATGAGAGTTACAATTGTTCTGCATTCTCACCAGCACTTGGGATTGTCAGTCTAATAGATGTATAGGGGCATCTCATCATGGTCTTAATTTGCATATCCTTAACAGCTAATGAAGTTGAGCATCTTTTCACGTGCTTATCTGCCATCTGTATATCTTCTCTGGTGAAGTGCCTGTTTAAGTCTTTTGTCCATTTTTCAATTGAGCTGTTTGTTTTCTTACTGTTAAGGTTTGAGAGTTCTTTATATTATATATTCTAGATACAAGTCTTTTGTCAGATACGTGATTTGCAGATATTTTCCCCTGGTCTGTACCTTACCTTCCCGTCTCTTAAAAGTCTGTTTCATAGAGCAGAAGTTTTAAATTTTAAAAAAGTCCAATTTATCAATTTGTTCTTTTATGGATTGTACTTTTGGTGTCACGTCTAAAAACTACTGTCTTCGGGTCACAATTCCTCTGTTCAGAGAAGAAACTTCTCTCTCAGTGTTTCTGGTGCCTGTGCTGCCAGGAAATCCCTTTGCCGCTCCTTGAGCTTTAACTAGATAGCTTCTCATAGAGCACTCGCTGTCTGCACTGTTGCTTACTTCCAAGGCTCAAGTCAAAGCTGGGGGCAAATCAGAGAGAAAAGTAAATCAGCTACTGATTTGGTGGTTTTTGAATTCCAGTCTTTTTCTTCTTCAGTCCACCTGCTTTCCTGAATAGGTAAATTCTGATTTATCTGGTAAATAATCAATACCCCGGTACATATACACACACAGAATCACACACAGTTAAAAATAAACATGTAGGTAGTTAAAATAAAATGTAAATAAAAACATTACTTTAGAATGCTTTTCCTGATGTCACGGTTTAAGTATATTCAATTGGAAGAAGGCAAAGGGTTAGGAAAAGAGTTGAACTATACTCAAAATTTCTAGAATTTCAGTAAGTAACAGGTGTAACAAAAAGTACAGCTAAGATTAACAAAAAAATCAGTGTATTTTTATATAAAAAAATTTTTACTAGAATTTTAAACTATAGAATGATACAAATTAATTTTACAGATCTAGCAATACAGAAGTGAATACAGGTTTAACAATCTGGACTATTTCCTCTCCAATACTGTACCACCAGAGATAACCAGTATAACAATTGGGTGCATCTTCCCTCATTATGTATATATATTTTAACATATATAATATTGTGCTATATATATACATACACACACATTTTTAATCATTTCCTTCTTATACTTACTGAACAAATAGGATCACATTATATACATTATTCTTCAACTTGCTTTTCTCATGTAACAATAGTAATATTTCACTATTGTTCCATTGTATATAGATATAGCATAATTCATTCAACCATTCCCCTTTGGTTAGAGACACAGGTTGATTTCAGCCTTTCACGTCTATACACAATCCAATCAATACCCTGGGCATTCTAATTCGATAAGACTGATTCCCCAAAGTAGGACTGTTGAGTCAAAAAACGTGCATTTTAAACATAAAGAGATTCTGACCAAACCCTCCCCAATTCACAGTTCCAACAGGAAAGTATATACATGTTCTTTCTCCCTACAAACCTTCCCAGAACCGAATATTATCAATCTTTTTACAGCCTTGACAATCTGATGGCTAAAAATGGCATCCTATTTTTCATTTGTACTCTCCTAGTTGCTAATGAGTCTGAGTGTTTTGTTTGTTGTTGCTGTTGTTGTTGTTGTTGTTGTTAGGTATATTGGCTCTCCATATTTTCTCTTTTGTGGATTGCCTTTTCAGAGTCTACTTATTTTTCTAATGAATTGTACATATCTGTTTCTCTTTGTAGGTTAGAAAGATTAACCCTTTTTTGTTTTGTTTTTGAGATGGGGTATTACTCTGTCACCCTGGCTGGAGTGCAGTGGCACCATCAAAGCTCACTACAGCCCTATCTGCTGGGATCAAGTGATCCTAACACCTGACCCACCCTCGTAGCTAGGACTATAGGCAAGCACCACCACACCCTGCTGATTTTTTTATTCTTCTGTAGACAGGTCTCGTTATGTTGCCCAGACTGGTCTTAAACTCCTGACCTCAAGTTATCCTTCCACCTTGGCCTCCGAAAGCACTGGGGTTACAGGCATGAGCCACCACACCCGACCCTGACTCTTTGTTTATACCCAGATTTTTCATCAGGGAAAATGGAGTCATTCTAGATACAAATTTGTTGCTTCTTATACTGTGTTAAGGCATTAAGGACATCAGCTTTATTTTTCACGTATAAAGTTGAGGAGATTTACATGTTTTAATGTGAAGAATATCCACAATTAAGAGCATTTGTTTAGTAGGCAATTAATTACTGTGTATTTATGATGTACAATTATGCTAAGGGCATAGAAGACATGGGTGTCTCTCCTCCAGGAATTTAAGTCTAATAAGGGAGATATGTCAGAGACAGAGTAAAATAATAATAGCAAGCAATATGTGATATATATGATTAAATGGCAATTAGAAGAAACTAGAAAACAGGAGATATATTTTGTTCATATCATCATTGTTTACCCAAATCCAGATCAAAGTAAAACCTAAAAATGACTATATTCAAAGCTTATGTTTGAAGTCAATCATCTACAAAGTGAGGAAGGTACACTCAAGGCCATATGTGCAGTAACCCACTAGGTAATGTGAGAAAAAGTTAAAGCTTCTATTATATTAACCTTTTATCTTTTTACTTAAAAAGGAAAAATAAAATTTACAAATTAGAGTTTTTAAAGCTTTACCAATTTTTTTTTTCTTTTTAGCACACCTCTGCTGGCAGGAAAACTTTACTAATTTTTAACAATGGCAGTCTCATTTATTGGTATGCCAAGCAGGTCACTCCTTATACTCTGTTTACAAGGTAACCTGGGGGCAGAGAAAGCTTCCACCAACAGAGAGTTGACAGTAGGACCTTCAGCATTTTACAAAACATATTAGATTATTTTCAAATTATATTGTTAAATTTTAACTAAATTACCTCTCCCAAAATGAGCAAGTAGCTTAAGCTGATTTCTACAAAGAAGCCACAAATTGAGATAATAATAATAATAATAAGCACAAGCAAATAAGAAAATAGCAGATCAGGAACTCTTCATCAGACACATGAAGTATAAACAAAGATGATCTAATCCAATCTGACAAGTCAGTACCCCCTCGGAAAAAATTCTAAATTGTCAAAAGGCTAAACTGAGGAAGATTTATAACCACTATCTTTAATTCAAATCTTGCCATGAGCATATACTAAGCTATCAGTTAATGAATATAATTTAGAAATACATTGTCAAATCTTATAATAACATGATCCATGACAACATGAAATTGGCAGCCGGCTCCTATCCCCATGTTCAAACAGAAGAGAGCTGAAATTTTTATTTTCTGTCAAGTTTTCTGTGAAGCAAGGTCAGGAAAAGGAGGGCAAGGACATGGCAGAGAAGGAGATAGGCAACCTTCAGTCTCAAAAGATGGGGAAGAAGACACATTGAGTCTCTGCTTCCACAGTATACTCTCAGCCTAATCTCTCCTGATTGCACTGATGACACAGGCCAAATAACCAGATTCCTAGTACTGCCACATTGGCTGTATGATAGTGGCGAATCATCTACTCTATTTTTGGCTCATTTCTACATTTGCAAAATGAAAGAGACAGATCAATACACCCATAAAGCTCCTTCTAAGTAGTCTCATGTTGCATGGTCCTAAGCCAAGCTGTTACAGTAGTCATTATTGACTTGGGAACTGGTAAAGACTTTACTGCATGAACAAACACACTATATGGATAAAGAAGTTTAACTGCTACATGGCTGCCTACAATGTTAAGGTAATAGAACAGACTAAGCAAATTCTTACAATGCCAGCCAACTCCCAAGAGTTTTCATTAATTATTCATTCAGGGAAATATAAAGAACACCTATACAAATCACAGAAGTAGGTAAGCGGGGATAAAAGATGAGTAAGACACAATTCCTTCCATAATTCATTCATTCTAGACATTTACTGAATGCCTACTATGTGCTGGGCACTACTGTAGACACAGCGATATGGCAATGAACAACAGACAAGGTCCTTGGTTTTCAAGGAACTTATATTCTAGTTAGGGATATACTCACTTCCCCATTTTCAGAGCAGAGTAAAATACAGACTACTCCTCAGACCTTGAACTAAAGAATGGGTGGACTCTAAGAGGCAGCAAACAATCAAACAAGATCATATCATGGCTGAGTAGTAGTGAAAATGCACTGCATCAGGAGCCCTGACACCTGGGCTCTGCTAACTTGCTATGAACCTTTGGAAAGTAAGTTATTATTTTTGAGTCTTGAATTCATGGGAAAAGTTAAAGGGTTAGACTAGATAAATGGTTCTCAAACCTTCCAAATGTCATGGACCTTTTTGAAAATGTTTCCAAAATTAAGGCCTCTCTATTTAAGAGAAATGCACAACTGCACATGTAAACTAACTTTTCAAGATGTTCACTAATTCCAAGATGTTCACTAACGCCCTGAAGCTTATCCTATATGCCAGTTTAAGAATCTCTCAACTAGGTAATTCACTGAAAAGCCTTCCAGCTCCAAGTATTCTATGATTCCATTCCATTTCACTTCCTCCAGTCTTCCTAGGATTCCAGTCTACAGCTGCCTCAAGATAGTAGAATAACATGTTTTTTGTATTGTTGTTGTTTTAATTAAGATACACAGGGGGGAAAAAATTTAAAGAGGGAACAAAGAGGGATGCCAAGAAAGAGATATGTAGCTAGCTCACTGTCCTCCACAGAAGAGTGAAAAGCAGAACAAGATATAATGAAAATTATCTAACAGACATATGAATACATTTGTGGTAATTTTTACAACATAGCCTCAAAATTATTTGCTACTTCTCCATCAAGAGGTAAAGGTCTATGTCCCTTCCTCTTGACTCTGAGCTCTGTGACTATCTCACTAATAATATATTTCGAAGTGATGCTGTGCCAGTTCGCAGGCCCAGGCCTTAGAAACTGGCAGCTTCTTCTTCCTGGCTCTTCCATTAGATGGTCACTAATGGAAGTCAGCCACTATACTGTGCATAGGCCCAGCCCATGTGTAGGTGTCTCTACTGGAACTTAACTGCCAGATGTAAGTGAAGACTCGTAGATACCAGCCCCGGCTCTCAAGTCATCTCCAGCTTATGAGTCTTTGCAGCTGAGGCTCCAGACATGGTGGAAGAGAAACGAACCAACCCTGCTGCAGTCTGTCCAAGTCCCTGACACACAGAGTCCATGAGCATGACAAAGGCTGTTTCATACCACTATGTTTTGGGGTGGTTTCCTACACAATAGATAACTAGAGCATCTTTAAGTTCTGAGGGATCATGTAATACTTCTCACACAGAGATGTCACAAATGCGATTATTTTTCTAAATTATATACAAGAATTGTTAAAGTTACAGTGGGCATTAATTTAAGCCAAAATCAAGATCTAGAAAACCACACTCAAACTCCAGTGACAGTCATTATCCTGCCAGATTATCAAATAAAAAGAGAGTGAGAGAGAAGGAGCGACTGAGAGAGAAATATGTGACAGTCATTAAAAGTTCTCATGTCATTAAAGTTCTCATTAACAGAAGTTCCAGAGTTTAGTTTCCAAGTTCATTCATTGACAAGTATTTACAGGTACTCACCAGTGCTGGGCATTGTTCCAGATGCCAGGCACACAACAGTGAACATAACAGATAAAAATCACTGTCCTTATAGCACTAACATTCAGTGGAGGAGAAAGAAACAATAAACAAGACCAATAAGTACGTTAAATGGTGTTAAATGCTGAGGAGAAATCTAAAGCAAGGAAGGAGGCCAGGGAGCGTTGCTGGTAGTGCTGATGATGGAAAAGGTTTGCAATTTTAAATACGAGGGTCACAGAACACCACACAGAGGTGTCATTTGTGTCAAGACTTTAAAGAGGTGGGGGAATAAGCCAAGTGGGCACACAAGGAAAGAGCATTCCAGGCAGAGCAAACAGTAAGTACAAAAGACCCTGAGGCTGGTGTGGCTGGGGATGACGGGGCAAGCAAGAAAGTAGTAAAAGATGAGGTCAGGCCGGGCGTGGTGGGTCAGGCCGGGCGTGGTGGCTCACGCCTGTAATCCCAGCACTTTGGGAGGCTAAGGTGGGCGGATCACGAGGTCAGGAGATCGAGACCACCCTGGCCAACATGGTGAAACCCCGTTTTACTATACAAAATATTAGTAGGGCATGGTGGTCTGCACCTATAGTCCCAGCTACTCAGGAGGCTGAGGCAGGGAAATCTCTTGAACCCAGGATGCGGAGATTGCAGTGAGCCGAGATCGTGCAACTGCACTCCAGCCTGGTGACAGAGACTGTCTTAAAAAAAAAAAAAAAAAAAAAAAAAGATGAGGTCAGAAAGGAAACTGGAGACCTGATCGTATAGGCAAATCCTGGCAAAAATCTAACAGCACCGATCTTGGAATCAAAAGAATCGAATTCAATGAGAACAGTAATGTTTTTGTCTGTTTTGTTCACTAATTTATCACAGCACCTAAAACGGTGCCTAGCAGACATTCAAAACACATTTGCTGAATGAACGACTGAAGTGCTCTATCACTTAGCAGCTATTTGACTTGTAGCAAGTGATTCCAGTTTTCTGAGCCTCTGTTCTCATCTTTAAAATCAGAATAATCATTTCTCCCCACCTTAAAGGATTATAGTGAGGATCAAAAATGGGGAAGTATTTTGCAAACTGCAAAGCAGTATATATAGGTAAGCTCTTCACATTATTGAAAAAGTTAACAAGAGCAATTATTAACAACAACAATGATATCTCTACCTTTCCCTACTAAATTCAACCACCAAATCATTCTCTCCCTCTCTATAGGCCACGGAACTGGGACAAGGCTAATCTTCCCTTCAGCACAGAAAGGAACTTTAAGCACTTGAAGGCTTTTGTAAATGAGTGGCAGTAATTAAGACATAATAGTTACTCCTACCAACTTTTCTTTGAGCCTCTCTGAGAAAAAGAATGAGGCGCTGTTTCCATGTGAAGATTCAACACCCTTTGGTAAAATCCAGTCTGCCTGAGAACTATTTATTTTTCTGTCAAAATGCAAGAACAACCAATAAGAACACCTTGACATCTCCCCAGACATCTTGTCCCTCACTTAAACCTATACAAGACCTTGCTGAAAGAAGGGAAAGGGAGAGCATGAGGAACACTCTCGGGACTGAAAATGTTTTTACAGATCAACTAATCCAATCATCCCAAACTGAGAATCTACCGCCTAACTCGTTCCAACTGAAGAGAGCTTCAGTGTTCTCATCTGCATATGGGGATAATATCTTAAGGATGCTTCAATTCTGGAATAAAATAATGCATATGAAAGCATCTGGCACGGGTTATGCACTCACTAAAACTGGCTGAATCTGGAAATTCTGCATTTATTCAATAAATATTAAGTGAACGTCTACAATATACCAGTCAGTACTCTAGGCACTAGGAAAGGGCCATAAGCAAAAAGCACAAAAATCTCGTTCTCTTGGAGCCAACATCTACCTCCTGTAACTTCCCCGACCTGCCCGCTTCACTTCTTTGGAACTCCGTCTGGCTTTTTATACAACACCTCCTCCACGGAATATTGTCCTTTGAGATTTTGCAGATCCCTATGTGTACCTCCCCTCTCCACGCCCCTTTCCTCCATCCTAAACAAGCAGCCTTAATTCTTTCAAGGAGTAAGCAAGGATACGGAAACAGAAGCGAAAACTGGACTGGGTGGGGTGGAGGCGGGTGCCAAGGCGCCAGGGCTGAAAAAGAAATCAACAGAACCGCTCCGACTCCAGGGTCCGAATCAGGTGTGTAACCTGACACCTCTCCCGGGAAGGGCCATCCTCCCCCTCCCCAGGCCCACACAGGTCCCCGCCAGGCTCCGGGTACCCGCCCCAGGGGGCGCCCTGGCCAGGGATGGAGGCTGGAGGGGCCGGCTCGGGCCCTCACCCGTCAGTCCTTGCCTTTCCTTCCCAGTCACCTCAGAGAGAATTTCCAGCATCATTCTTGGTGTCTCCAGGCTCCCGCTTCCCAGACGCAGGCCCCGCCGCTCCCGAAACCCCCTCACCGAGCGGCCTCTCACTCACACCGTCCTTTCCTTCACAGCTGCAGTCGCTCTCCTGGCCCCCAGGACAGCCACCGCCCGGTCGCACTCACCTGCGAGCCCAGCCCCGGCCCCTCCATCTCCCCAGGAACCCACAGCGGCTGAGGTTACTAGGCAAGTAGCGACTGCCGCCAGTCAGCCAGCCCGCCTTGGGCTGCCTCTTCTCCCACTTCCTGCTGGCGCCCTCACCTCCGCCGCTGCGGTCCCCGCTCGTGCCCTGAGCCGTCAATCGGTCCCGGAGAACCAATCCCAGCGCTCCATCGGCTAGGGGCGGGACTTTCTCACCTCCAGGGAAACCCGCTGTGAACAGTTTGCCAGAGGTTCCACCTCCGACCCGCGAGTCCCTGTCGCTCCCCCAGCCCCAGCCCAGGACCAAGCGCCCCAGCCCCAGGTGCCACGGTCCCCAGATGTGCGCCCGGGGTCAGGATCAGACTGTTATTCCAACGTCAACCACCATCTATTGAGAGCAAATCTGGACTTGGCTACTTAACTGCTAGATGACCTTGTGAAAGTCTCTTATTTTACCTCAGTTTTCTCATCTATGAAATGAGGAAAATAAGGGTACCAACTTCATGGAATTATCAGGAGAATTAAATGAGAAAACGCATGTAAAGCCTCTCAGCCAGTGCGTCACATATAAAAAGGAATCAATAGATGTTAGCTATTTAAATGTTTTCCATTCCATTTGTGTGATCTTGGACAAGTCACCTCTACCGGCTGGGGTTCTGTTTCCTCACATGAAACAAAAAATGAGTTCTATGGCCCAGGCTGGAGGGGGAGTGGGCAAGAGCCTCCCACTTGAAACGCACCTTCCTCCTGCTGAGCTCCACGACCCTTTGTGGAGGGCACTGGAGGAACTGGCTTTTTTTTTTTTTTTTGAGACGGAGTCTTGCTCCGTCGCCCAGGCTGGAGTGCAGTGACGGGATCTCAGCTCACTGCAAGCTCCGCCTCCCGGGTTCACGCCATTCTCCTGCCTCAGCCTCCCGAGTAGCTGGGACTACAGGCGCCTGCCACCTTCCCCAGCTAGTTTTTTGTATTTTTTAGTAGAGACGGGGTTTTACCGTGTTAGCCAGGATGGTCTCGATCTCCTGACCTCGTGATCCACCCATCTCGGCCTCCCAAAGTGCTGGATTACAGGCTTGAGCCACCGTGCCCGGCCTGGAGCTGGCATTTTTAAGCTCTGTCCAGCTTGAAGGTCTATGAAGCAAGCATTAGGGATAACTGGGGCGCTCCAATGGGGCAGTGGGGCTCTCCTACTTCAGCCCCGAGTAAACACAGGGATTTTTCTAGCCCAGCACTGAACACAGTTCTTTGTAATGGTTCCTTAGATGTGTCTGTTGCCAAGTGGAACCAGATTAAGACTTCTGGAAGCTAATTTGAAAACGATCTGAAAACATTATGACTTCCTTATTTTATAAAAATAATACTAAATCATAAAATAAATATCTAGAAGTTCAACAAAGTGCTGAGTTTTCTCATGAAAAATATTGCTATGATACCATAAAATCGTAGATGTGTTACTATTGATTTAGTGTCTGTGTCCTTCGGGTACATCACCCCTGGCTTGCCCCCAAAAGCCCAAGCCCTTTGAGGACAGGAACCATGTCAGATCCATCTCTGAACTCCCAGTGTCTAACACAGCACTGGTACATGGAAAATGCTCAGCACAATTTTAATGAATGATGGATGGATGTACAGGTGTGTCATTAATACACGGACAAATGGAGTGACAAGTAGAAGTGCAAGCAACTTCCACCGAAAGTCAGAGGAAAAAGCAATTATCCAACAGGTTAGGATGAGGCATTGGGTGAGGATTCACAGAAGAAAGAATGTTTGGGTTTGGTCATCTTGCTTAACTAATAAGAGCTTTCTTTATTCATCACTTACAATGTGTTGTCACTGTGCTAGTGTTTCCATACATTATGTCTCATCCATGAGATGGGCGTTATTTTCCCCAACTCCTGGGAGAAGAAACTGAGGTTCAGGCTGATTCCATAAACCCCTAGTCACTTAGCAAGTAAAATAGTAAAGAATGTATTCAAACCCAGGTTTCTTACTGCAAGCCTTTTGGCTGAAGTAGTTTGTTTCTTTCATGTTCAAAGACTGATTTAGAAGATGTTGTAGAACTTGAGGGAAGCTTAAAATCTGTTTCAATGCCTCTGCACTGATATCCTAACACATTGGAAGATTTTGGAGCAACTAAAACCCAACACCCCACTCCTTAGCCAGGCTCCTGGATTCCCTCTGCTCATGTTTTAGGCTTCCAGTGAACTATTTCAGATCAAGTATATCCATGTCTAATGACTATATGAAACCAAACCCAGTGATAGCCTCTAACTGCCAGCAATACCTCTCATCTTTGAAGACACCTTTGCTGGTAGACATACTCCACTAAAATAGTATGATGGTAGAAGAAGCAGGCTCCTGGAGCCTACTGCCTGAGCCGGAATCTCAGCTCCAGCACTTAGTATCTGCATGCCCTTCGGCAGGTTACGAAGTTTTCCTCCTTCAGTTTCCTTCCTTCGGTTTCCTCATCTGTAACAATGAGATAATAACAGTACAGTACTTACTTCTCGGTGCTGTCAAGAGAATTAAGTGAGCTAATGTATGTAAAGTACTTAGAGGAGGGTCTGTACATACTAGGCACAATGTACATGTTAGCTATTCTCACCATTGGCATTGTCATCCTTGGGAGTGGGTGATGGGGAGGGCACTGACAGTACCAGGTGGGTGCTGTCACGCCAAGGGCCAAGGATAGAGATTCAGCAGACCCGACTTCTAATTCAAGATTTGCCATCACTTTCTGTGTGTATTAGTTTCCTAGCACTGCCATAACAAAGTACCACAGACTGAGTGGCTTAAACAAATTTGTTCCACAGTTCTGGAGACTAAAAACCTGAGATGAAGGTGTTGACAGGGTTGGTTTTTTTCTGAGGCCTCTCTCCTTGGCTTGTAGATGGCCATCTTCCCCTGTGTCTTCACATGGTCTCCTTCTTTGTGTGTAGCCATATCTTCACTTCCTCTTTTTATAAGGACACCAGTTATACTGGATAAGCGCCCACCCTGATGACCCATTTTAACATTGTTACCTCTTTAAGGACTCTATTTTCAAATAAAGTTACATTCTGAGGTACTGGGGGTTAAGACTTCAACATATGAATTTAAGGGGGACAAAATTCAGCTCATTACACTGTGTGACCCTGGGCAAATCACTTTCCCTCTCTAATGACAATTTATTTGTTTGTAAAATAGGGATGAGAACAGAGGCTGGAAGCACTAAACTCTACAGTTCCTCTCAGCTCTGATGATGTCATTTCCCAGCTGAGACTATGCTTTACCTTTCCAGTTCCCCCAGCACTTTTAAGTCTCTTTTAGGTGACACTATTTCCCTCATTCTACAAACATGTATTGAATTCCTTCTATGGACCAGGCACTGTTCAGCACTGGGGATTCGATATCGAGCAAGACAGAAAAAACTGTTTCGTGGCTTCCTGGGGCTTACTCTAGTGTGTAGCAGTAAGAGACAGACTTTCATCAAATGGGCTCACAAATATTTACTTTTTATAGTCAGCCTTGCAGTTCTTAAGTAGATCCTACTTCCTCCACTTGGCCACCTCTTTCCTTCACTCAGCCTCCACTTGGCTGCTGGTGCACATCCATTTGTCCCCATTATGTTTTGCACAAGGTCTGGCACATGGTAAAGGCTAAAAAGACGCATTTTTGAAATAAATGAAGGAACAAATGAGTCCAATTGAAATAAATGGTTTATAAGATGACATTAAAGGTAGCTCAACTCCATAAATCACTCTAAGATGTGCTGATTTCACAATGTTTAACCACTACTGGATTTAAAAAATTCCATATTAAGGTTTGTTAATCCTCATTGTCAAAATAGGAGCATCAGCTGACTTTGTTCTGACTAAACTTTTGATTCTGGCCTCGCTTCTTCCATACGCTTGGAAAGGACAGGGGTGGTTTTTGAACCAGGGACTTGTGGTTGTAATAATTTTGATGGCGGCAACAAAATGACCCTTTGGAATGTCCCAAAACCCCACACATCTGTCAGCAGAGGGCTTCTCACAAATACCAGGTAGGAAATCCTGATGCTCTGCGGTACCAAGCCAGAAGGGCTGGGTCGTGTGAGTGCTTGCTGTCCTTTAGGTAGTGAATGTTTGTTGAGCTCTGAACATACACCAGGTCCAGGCTAAACATATGAGTAAAGTGGTGAACACCACAGCCTCTGCTCTTCTGGAATTCAGTCCGAGGGAGGCAAATACTGATAGAGATAAATAAATAGATTAAAAAAAAAAAAAAAACTAGAGACAATGGCAAGCGCTAAAAAGGAAAAGTGCCAAGAATATAATACAGGAACCCACTTTAGCCTGGGGAGATAAGTGGGGTAGAGAGTCCTCTTCAGAAAGTCATAAAACCAGCTCAAAAGGACTTTCCCAACTTCATTTACCCATAGAGAAACTGAGGCTCAGGGAGGGAAAATGATTTGAACTATGCACTTTCCAAAGTAGTGGTAAATATAGGGCTAGGACAACTCTTCTGACCCTCTATGGCTCTCTTGTCACCCTTTGGGCAGCCTAAGCTTTCTCACTGTAACCCAACTCGCAGATGCTCTGGGCTGGGGATTGGGAGATGGACAGGGATTACTTAGGAGTCTTGCTCAATCTCTTGTCTTCTACTCATGAAAAAGCTTCAACAGTGAAAAGTTAAAAACTCATTTTATATACAGATCACCAAGATCTAGTCATGAGATATTTTAAGAACCACAGTTACTATCTGGGTTAGGAGCCCATGGTGTGCACTTTATTTTTTACTTGCCAGATTAACCAGATTAATATGGTGGGGTTTGTGTGTGTGTGTGTCTGTGTGTCTGTGTGTGTGTCTGTGTGTGCATGTGTGTGTGTGCAAGAGAGGTGTAGAGAGGGAGAAGGTGAAGCAGGAAGTATTCCTACTACTTTCAATAGTTACTATTTTGAATCTTAGTCATCTCCTTGCAGTGATACATTTAAATATCAATGGAGATTTTTTATGGCTATGTCCAAACTGTGACAGCAACACTCAGAATTGGGTAATAAATCTACCTTGATTCTGATACAGATGTGGCAAGACTCCCTTCTCCACCTTCTATATCCTGCTATCATAGTTGTGTATTTATTGGTTTATATACCCATCTCCCCACAGTCTCTGTGCTCATAGCAGACACTTAAGTATCACTTCCCCAGGAAGGCCTTCCTGGACTCCTAGACCAGGTTAGGATACCCTGTTAGGTGCCCCATAGCACTTTGAAGTGCTGCTGTCACAGCGCCTGTGGAATATTATTACTTTGCTGCATTCAGGTTGAGAACATTTATCTTCTCTGCATACCATAAGCCGTGAGCACAGAACCTGGGCCTGTCTCAGACACAGATGCATTGCCAGTGAATAGCACGGTATGTGGCCCATGGGAGCTGCTCAATATTCAGTTGCTGAATGAGTAAACAACCATATATCATTCATTTGTATTTGCATTTCTAGCACCTAGCACAGTTCCTAACACAAGCTAAGTGCTCAAAAATGTTGACTTGCATTTAAGAATCTCATTTCTGTCTCTATACAGTTTGCAAAACACTTTTGCTTCCACTGAGATTGAGATTTGTAACAGCCTTGTGAAGTAGTCAGAACAGGGATTAGCATCCCACTTTGTAGACATGGCTCAGGAAGTTTAAGCAATTGGCTGAGAGTATCAGGCTAGAGAATATTGAAGAACCGAGGCCAAAAACATTCAATGACAAGGGCAGTGATGTTTCCTTGTCAATATCGTCCCTGACAAAAATTAAGTTCAGAGCCCAGGGACTAGCCACAGATTCAGGGCCTTTCAAAACTTCATATAGCTACTTTTTCAAAGATATTTTCAAATACGCCCACTTGGGGGAATCAAGGTGGGTCAAGGGTTTTGGAGGTTCACTGTAGGCATCCTCCCAGGAAGAGACTGTACCTCCTCTCAGGAAGAGACTATACCACTTTGAGCTTCCATGTTCTCATCTATGAAATGGGAATAGTAATAGCACCCATTTCATAGAGGATTCAATAAAAGGGTTAAACAAAAAAAAATATATATGTGATGTGCAGTACAGTAAGTGCTCTACAAATGGTGGCTGTCATAAAGGCAACTGAGAAAAACTGAAATCTTAGGGAAGACTTGGCCTTAGCATTGATCCTCATGACCAATTTAATCCAGAGCCTAGCTCTGGAATATTCATGACTTTACAGGAAATATAATGACAAAGGATCCATTCACCAAAATTTATTTCTAGTTTCAACAGGTGACATTAAATAATTGTTCTCCTTCCATCACCAGCCTACTCTATACACCAAATTATTTGTGCTCGTGAGAAAAGCTGCATTCCCCTCAGCTCTGCTTTCACGGGAGAATGAGCACTGGTTTGATCTCTTGTTGGCTGCTGCTCTAATTATAGTGATATAGTGGTGTCCATGGTAATGGGCCAAGCTGGCCAGCCGTGTTGCAAGTTGTTCAAGATACAGAAGGTGGCACCATCTGAGGCCAAATGGTTACCTTTCATCTCAGTTTCTATATAAAATAATTTTGCATTGTGCTTTGCATAGATCATGAAACATGGCGAAATCAGGATTTCCCAAGCTGAAGGCACTGGGATCATTTGCAGGGCTACTGAGTTGCTGATGTATCTGACTTCTGGAGACGTGGATTATTGTAAGCAAGGGCAATAGGCATGATGGCAGGAGAGGCAGAGCACCGAATAAAATGATAGATTGGAATTCTGCAGAAAGAGTAGGAGGAGGAGGAACAGATGTTACCCCTTGTGCAAAACATCCCTTTATCCCCGGGGCTGTGGTGACTGATATCCTCTACACCTCTGGCATGGTGCTTGTCTTGCTATATTGTAACTGCCTGTTTACTCCTCTGCCTCTGCCTCCAGCTTGTTTGTGAGTTAAGGATTCTTTCTGTTCATCATTGCATCCCCAGAGCCTAGTACAGAACATACATAGGTAGGTACTTTATAAATACTTGTTGGGTAAGGGGTAAAAATTGTCAGGAAACTCATTCTTAGGACATGGTTGGGTAGAAACAGGGAAGGAAGCACTAAATTTGAGGTGAATTGGGGCATAGTGGTTCCTAATTTCAGTTAGTCATATGACTCATTTTCAAATTTCACATGTCCTGTCCCCACTCAGAATTGGTTCAGGAGTAGCATGGTCCACCAGTCACCCTTTCTGTGGGAAGCTGGGGGATCAAGGGTGGTGCTCATGGCACAGGCGCTGACACCAGTCATATCAGAAACTCAAGTGTCCTGAGGCTGCGGGGGCCACACTTGACCGCAACAGGAAGAGCTCTCTGGCTGGCGTGTCCCCAGGATGGGGCAGATTAGAAAGGAGTTTCAAGACACAGTGTCACTAGGGACCTGGCTCCAGGGCACCAGAGGCCAGGCCTCCAGATGTGATCAGAGCTGGGCCACATTACAGACGCACAGAAGGCCCATGGCAAGAACCCGCCTTTCCCTGGCTCATCTTCGTCCTCTACCAGCCTGACGGGAGGTCACACGTGGAGGAAGAGCTGTGCGAGCAGTGAAAGGAGCACTGGGCTGGGCATCGGGAGCCCAGCTTTCAAGTCTTTACACAGCATAACCAGCTGCCTGGCTTCTGACAAGACAGGGAACCTCTCTGAGTCTTGGTTTCCTCACCTGCAAAATGGAACTTGGGACACAGTAGCTCCTCATATACCACAGATGAAAAAGAAATGAGTCCTCAGCTCCAAGGCCAAATTAGTTTGATCCCAATTCCAAACATCTATGGACACTTATAGCAGATTGTCCTATTGGACAGTTGAACTCCTGCTCAGGAAGAGAGAAACAGTTCCACATCTTTCCCTTAGCACAAAGCCTAGGGTGATAGACCCATGGATGGGGTAGAGGGAGACAGAGGGAAATGCCTACAAGATTCCTCTCAGAGCATGGGCACGCCGCCCTCTTGTCAGCCCTTCACGTCATGCCCCAGCCGAGTCCTTTCTTTCATGCAGCACTCCCACTGGCCAAGCTCTCCCAGGACAACCTCTAAGGAAGGAGGAAGGGCTCTAGCTCCCATTTCATATAAGAGCCCAGCCTCAGAGCTGCACACAGGGCAAGGCCACATACGGCAAACAAGGTGGTGCTGTTAGGGCTTGATCCCACGTGCCAAACACAAGATCAGCTCCTGTTGTAATTCACTTAGAGTCTGAGGCAGAATATTAAAATCAGTAAAAATACTTTTAAATAAGCAGAGTCATCTTAATTGGATAAAAATGGAGTATTTTAAAAATGATAAACATGAAACTAAAAACTCTGGAAAAGTCTGAGACAGATGAAAATGCTTAAAGATACATAAAAATGTATAAAATGTCCCTATGGTATATGCATATTATCAACATATTTTGTCTTGTTTCCAACCAATGTGTCTTTTGGCTTAACTTTTTTTTTTTCTTTGCAACAGAGTCTCACTGTGTTGCCCAGGCTGGAGTGCAGTAGAGTGGTCTCAGCTCACTGCTGCCTTGACCTCCCAGGCTCAAGTGATCCTCCAGCCTCAGCCTCCTGAGTAACTGGGATTATAGGCACCATGTCTGGCTAATTTTTCAACTTTTTGTACAGACAGGATCTCACTCTGTTGCCCAGGCTGGTCTTGAACTCCTGGGCTCAAGCAATCCTCCCACATCAGCCTCCCAAAGTGCTGGGATTACAGGCATGAGCCACTGTGACAGGGCTTAACTTAAAAAAAAAAAAAAAAATCAGTTTACCCTCTGGAATTGATCCAGAATCTTGAGTCAGACTTGCAAGGATTTTAACTTCAGGAAATGGGGTTAGCAGAAAACAAGGAGTAATTTCATAGTTGTAGAATCTTTAGAAATGCTCTACCCAATATGCTCCCTGTGTCAGAGTTTTCTCACTCTCCCACATCCCTTAAAAGCTGTCGTCACTATCTCCTTGAATACCCACAGTGGCGGGATACTCACTGCCTTCTATCATACTGGTTAAATTGAACAGAACTATTCCTCACTTTTTTTGTTTGTTTATTTGTTTTTTGAGACAGAGTCTTGCTCTGTCATCCAGGCTGGAGTGCAGTGGCCGATCTCAGCTCACTGCAAGCTCTGCCTCCCAGGTTCATGCCATTCTCCTGCCTCAGCCTACCCAGTAGCTGGGTCTACAGGTACCTGCCACCACGCCTGGCTAATTTTTTTTTTGTATTTTTAGTAGAGATGGGGTTTCACCGTGTTAGCCAGGATGGTCTGGATCTCCTGATCTTGTGATCTGCCCACCTTGGCCTCCCAAAGTGCTGGGATTACAGGAGTGATCCACCGCGCCCGGCCAACTATCCCTCACTTTTATGTTTATAGTCCATCCTTTTTTCTTGGTTATGGCGCCACAAAAATTCCAGTGAATTCTCTCTTCTACATCACAGCCTGTTAGATACTTGAATGGATAACGGTACCCCTAAGTGTGTTGTCCCCCTGGTTAAACACCCCCAGCTCTTTCAACCATCCCTTAATTGGTGTGGAAACCAAGTGGAGGAAATGCTGCTGTTGTGGGAGCCAGACAGAGCTAGCTTTATATCCCAGCTCTTGCCAAGTAGCCTTGGCTTAGTCACACAATCTTTCTGCATTTCTACTACTATTTTGTAAGGCTGTTAAGAAGACTAAATGAGAGAATGCGTGTAAAGCATATGGTATGGTGTTAGCCTTAGGGTGGGTGTTTTATATATTAATAGGTGTAATAGGTGACAATATTGTTATGGGGCCAGGGACAACTTATTTGCCATCACTTCAGAAGAGTTCTACGTTTAAAAAAAGGAATGAGGTTGAGATATCTGGGAATGAAAAGAAAGCTGAGGCTGGGGTGGCCTGGCTAAGGGAGCTTGGCAAAGAGGGACTTGAAGTCAAAAAGAGAAGAGACAGATCATAGGAAGCCAAAGATTCTACATAGTGAGGATGAAGATGTCAACTTCATAGTGGTTGGCATTGTGAGGAACAAATTGTTTCATGTATGTGAAAGGACTTTGTAGAATAAATGCTCCCCCCTGCTCCCAGAACACCTGGTGCTTTACCACATTATATTAAGACAATTTTTTATTCTATTTCCCCCAAGACTATAAGTTCATTGTGGTGGGAAAATTTCTTTTTTGTCTGCCCATCTTCCACTGGGGAAATGCCTCTCTGTTACCCCAAGTGGTTTAAGTGGGACTGTCAATTTCAGTACCCTGCCTGCTATGAGCCATAAGGCTGAGTCCTTGAGCCAGGCCTGACCATTCAAGGTACACCATCATTTTGTCCAGGGGGATTGTAGGGGTGAGGTTGGGGGGAGCATGTGCCCAAAACAGGGCCAAAAAGAGTCCTTTCATATAATTTGATCTATTGATGCTGTAAAAGCCAAGTTTCCTTCTTTTGAACTATTTTGAATTCTAAGAATATAAACTTGGGGCTAAATTTTGCTTATTCAACAAGTATTTATTGAGGGCCTAAATATTAGCCAGGGTTCACAGTGTCCAGTCATGAGAACATATACCTCTCTAGATATTTTAAACAGAGGAAATTTAACATAAGAAAGTGCTTACACAGTGTTAGGAGGCCTGGGCTGGTGGATTGACCACAGGTGGCTGGCGCCAAGACCATGGAGGGCACTGTGCATGTTGACTGGAGATCTGCTTAGGCTCTGAGGAAGTAGCTCCATTGGTGGGTGCTAGAAGTGCCCAAAACACCCGCCGTGCTCTGTGCCTGTCGGAAGATTGCTAACAGAAGTCTGAAGCAGGAAAAGAGCCTCTTCTCTCTTCCTTTTGTCTTCCAATTTCCCACCAGTGCCTTATTAGGCTTATAGAAGGCCTCACTGGCTTTCTATCTGAAAGCCGGTTGGCAAGAGAATCCAGGGAATGTAATTCCAGAGTCCAGGCCTCCTTAAAACCCATAGCAGAACAAAGCAGTGGAAATGAAATTTGAGAGTAAACAGGCAAAAGACAGCCCCCCTGTGCAATGTGCTAGGTCTCATTCTAGGGACTGGAAGAATAGTAGTAAGCAAGACAGACAAAAATCCACTCTTCAACGGCTTGCTTCTAGAGGGAATGAGGGGTAATACAAAAGCAAGCCTATAGGCAAGCAAGGTGCAAACCAGGATACCAAGCACTATTTGTCTCAGTGCAGACTCCCTAGAAGCCAAGCACCAGATGAGGATTATTATGCAAACACCTTATTAAGGAAGTGCTCTTAGGAACACCTGCTAGGAAGTGAGGGAATGTGATGGTTAATTTTATGTCACGTTGGCTAGATTATGGTGACCAGCTGCTTGGTCAAACACTAGTAGAGATTTAGTCAACATTTAAAACCAGTTGACTTAAAGTGAAGCAGATTACTTTATGTGGTATGGATGGGCCTTATCCAATCAGTCGACCGCTTTAACAGCAAAGACTGAAGTTTCCCAGAGAGAAATGAATTCTGTCTTCAGAGGGCACCAGAGAAATTCCAGCCTTCATATTCAAGACTGCAACATCAACTCTTACCCGAATATTCAGCCTCCAGCCCACTGACTTACCCTATGGCTTTCAGACTTGCCAGTCCTAACAATTGCATGAACCAATTTCTGAAAATACATCTGTTGTCTTTCACGTTGGTTCTTTTTCTCTGTAAAATCGTGACTAACACAGGGAAGGGAGAACAAACAACCAAAGCAAGGATGTGATTTCAGGCCAAATCTAGTCTCAGCCTGATGCCACTGGAAGCTCTGGAGTGTCAGCTGAACCACAGAGTTTGCCAGTTCTTGAGGCAAAGAAGGTGAGCTTCCTACATCTGTACCAGTCAGTCCCTGGGGCAGGTTATACACATACTTTGACTATGGGGAATTTCTTTTTTTCTGTTTTTTCAAGGCTATGGTATTTTAATTCCAGGGGGTCAGATATACTCCTGGAAGGAATAACAGGAATAAAGTATGATTTCTTCATCATCCGTTAACAAATTAGAAGGAATTTCTTTAATTAGAAAATTGGCTTTGGGTCTTGAGAGTTATAGGGCTTGGCTTATGGAATTGACGGTGTGGATTTAGTTTCCAGGTTGGTTAACTCATCATGTGACCTTAAAAAAAAGTGCCCACCTTCTTTGAACTTTACATCTCGGGTATACCACAGAGCTAGCCAGGGTAGTAACTAGTTCTACTCAATCCAGTTCTCCCACTTACACCCCCACATCCCTGCCCTGGCAAATTAGGACTTCCTCTGGAAGCTTCCCTGATCTCTCCAAGAAGTCATGACTTCCTTGTCTGTTCCACCTTCAGGGTTCTGCATGCTCCTTTATTACATTATTGCATTTTTCTGTAATGAACTCTTCACCTTGTAGGTGGCCAACCATCGCAGTTTTCCTGAAAGAGGGGACACCAAACTTTCTAGGGTTTTTTGTTGTTGTTGTTGTTTGTTTGTTTGTTTTGAGACAGAGTCTCACTCTGGCACCCAGGCTAGAGTGCAGTGGCGCAATCTCCACCTCTCGGATTCAAGCAATTCTTATGCCTCAGCCTCCCAAGTAGCTGGGATTGCAGGCACACGCCACCAGGCTTAGCTAATTTTTGGTATTTTTAGTAGAGATGGGGTTTCTCCATGTTGGCCAGGCTGGTCTCAAACTCCTAGGCTCAGACAACCCACCCATCTCAACTTCCCAAAGTGCTAGGATGACAGGCGTGAGCTGCTACACCTGCCCAGGACACCGGACTTTCAATGCTAAAACCGAAGCGAGATGGTCACCCTATTTTTCTTTGTCCCTCAATGAGAGGTGGAAATATGGGATCCTGTTCTGCTCAATCTGATGTTTGTTCTTGCATAGTTCTTACATGAAGCACATGCTTCATTGTTTTCGGAGTTGTAGGGGTGAAGAAATAATATCTTCTTTTCTCCACCCAAATTCAGAACCCATTAGGATACACACACACACACACACACACAAGTCAGACACAAAGAGATAAAAATACCAGCTTCATTAGTGATGAAAACTGATATCAGGGAAGGGGCTTAGGTCTTCTAGCCAATAGGCTTCTAATACTTCACCCCCTTAATTGGAGACTCACCCAATCACATTTTCCAGCAGTCTTGGACCACTGCAAGCATCTGAGTGCATGGAATGGAGCAAAAGGTGGCAGATCTCAGAGGGAAAAACAGAAGGCTGATTTGAGTATGAAAGCTTGTCTCCCAAACTCTGTTGTAAGTCTTTTCTCCTCTTTTTGGGGTGAGGGAGAAAAACGGGGAGGGGGAAGTAGAGAATGGAGAGAAGCGTTACTTCAAACTCCCTCCACAAAAAACACAAAGCCAGGAGAAAGGAGAATTCCCAGGAGGACTGGTTGAATGAATGAAACAACAAATAAATAGTCACTAATGCTGCTCATTCTTCCTCTACCACTTGATCATTTATTGGGGAGTTTGGAGCTGCAGCAGGGTAGAGGCTCTCCACTATAAGCATCATCACCAGGCCCACCACCTACTGCAGGGAGGACAGTGGTGACCACTTGCTGAGATACCGCGCCCCACCCCCGAAATGTTGATTTGCCTACATGAGATCCTTGCTAAGCACTTGCTCTGTACTTACCTGAGGGACTTCATCGGCTGTATTTACCCCAGGACTTGCCAGTACCACATTGAAAAAGTAGCCATCGTTGTTTTCAGGACTTTGCAGTTACTGAAATAAGTCACCCAGTCTCAAAAACAGGATACCCACCCACATGTTGGATATAATATTTACCTAGGATTGAGGAGTTTGATCATGTTGAGGTTGAGGTAGTAATGAAGGTGTGTGATGCTTCAGCTCAAGTGAGGTTCCTTTAGGGTTTCTGTATATAAAGGCAAGAGTGATTTGAAGTTACGTTAGACCAGAGAAGACTTGGTTCAACCAAAGGACTACTGAAGTCCTTTCATTTCCATATGTCCTGGTGCCCCAATTCAACTTGAAGCTTGTTTCCCAAGAGTAATGGGTAGAGTCTAATAAACCAGATAAACACACTCTGAATGGCACTTTTTTCTTATCCAGCCAAGTGTAAAGTGGCTAGATTCTCAATTCCACACAATAAATACCTGGTATAGATTAACTTGATTCAGCAAGTACACAAGGAAGGCTGGAGATAAGGCCCATACTGGCTCTGACAAGGTGAGCAGTTGTGTGTGTGTGTGTGTGTGTGTGTGTGTGTGTGTGTGTGTGTGTGTGTTGAGGGATGTCCTAGGAGGCAGCATGGTGAATGGGAAGAGGCATGGGTCCAGGAGTAAAGTTTCTACTGCACAGTAATTCATTACACGCTGCTGAACTGAGGTTCTCTGAGCCTCAGGCTCCTCATCTGTGAAGTGGGGTGGGGGGTGAGGAAGAGTTGGGTTAAATACATTTTAAAATCTCTTCCAGTTCAAATAGAGCACCAAGAACTACTAGCTATCAAGCATGTCTAGACTGGTAAAAATCTTCACTGAAGCTCTTCTGACTATGATGTTTTTCTGACAGCTCCATGTCTTCTGTGACTTTTTGCAATGGGTGCTTTCTACTGAGTAATGCGTGTGTAGAATATTTTTTTCCAAGTGGCCCAGTGACTCAGAGTCTAATATTTGTATTGTGATTATCTATGACAGCCATCTCCTGAATCCTCAGATATTAACATTCCAAGCCTCTCTCAAGCCACATTTCACAGCTTCCGCAACATCCATCCATCCATGAATAAGATATCATTATTAAGAATGTCATTTTTCATAATGGATTTTCTTTTCTAACTCAGGCTCCATAGGCAATGAGCTGAGGATACATGATTTATTGCTTTCAGTTTGTTGGCCTTGGACTGTTCTGCCTGTGTACTAATTTTATGGCACACTAAACTTCTGCTTACTTACCAGCTTCTTCCTAGAGGAAGAAAACTGCAGCCCTGACACCTTCAAAATGAAAACAAGCAAATGAATAAACAAAAAATCTCCTCCAGGATGTGGAGACAAAGCCTTTCTCTTAGAATGAAAGGCTCACATTTGTTCATGATGCTGCTATTCTATCTGTTGTCTTGAAAATGGACTGAAGAGAGCATTGGACAAATAACTGTACTTGGAGGAAATGGAGCAGACAGGTTGATTCTTAATTAGTACCCATGTAGAGTAAACATCTTCATGTAGCAAGTATCTAAGCACATTCTTAGTAAGCATTGGTTTCTACTTAAAACATATCGACTCATCATAGAGGTTTTTCTTATCATTAATGGAATATATATGGAAATATATATTATTTGTTACATAAGGTGTGATAGTTTAGATATTTGTCCCCACCCGAATCTCACGTTGAATTGTAATCCCCAGTGCTGGAGATGGGGCCTGGTGGAAGGTGTTTGGGTCATGGGGACAGATTCTTCATGGCTTGATGCTGTCTTCACAGTGTTGAGTGAGTTTTCGCAAGATCTGGTTATTTATAAGTGTGTGCACCCTGCCCCCACTCTCTTGCTTGTTCCTATTTTTGCTGTGCAATATGCCTGCTCCCCCTTTGCCCTATGCCATGACTGTAAGCTTCCTGAGGTCTTGCTAGAAGCCAAGCAGATGCCAGCTTCCTGTACAGCCCACAGAACTATAAGCCAATTAAACCTCTTTTCTTTGCAAATTACCCAGTCTTAGGTATTTCTTTGTAGCAATGCAAGAACGGCCTAATACAATATGTTTGTGTATGAGTGTGTGTTTTATGGAACTCAGAAAGATTGTGAAAGGAGGGAAAATTAATATTTACAGAGTATATTAGTTTCTTGTGGCTGCTATAACAAATGACCACAAAGTTGGTGACTTAAAACAACAGAAATATACTATCTCACAGTTCTGGCATCCAGAAGTCGGATGTCAGTAGCACTGGGCCAAGATCAAGGTGTCAGTAGGGTTGTGCACCCGCCAAAAGCTCTGGGGTAACTCTGTTCTTTGTCTTTTCCTACTTTTAGTTAGAGGCTGTCCATATTCCTTAGCGTATGGATGCATCTTCAAATCCCTCTGCTCCATTTTCAAATCAAATCAGCTTCTCTGTATGTGAAATCCCTCTCTGCCTCCTTCTTCTATGTATACACATGATTGTATTTAGGGCCCACTTGGTTAATCCAGAATCATGTCCCCACCTCAAGAATCTTAATTTAACCACATCCGCAAAGACTCATCCCCTTTCTTTTGCCATATAAAGCAATGCTCAGATTCCAGGATTAGAACATGGATGTATTTTGGAGGGCTATTTTTCACTCCACCACACTGAGCATTTACTCTGTGCCATGTCCTCACCTTGATCTACATAGCCATGCCTCCTCCCACAAGCCTTCTGTGAGGAACATGCCGTGAGAAAAAGACCCTGGGCAGGGAATCAGAAAACCTGAGTCCCTTAACTTGCCATTGTGCGTGCCATTCTCCTCCTTTTCTGTGCCCAAGGAAGACATTGCTAATTGGCCACAGCACTAACTTTTGCTAAACCCCTGGACTTGACTCCAGAATCCTTAATATAGTGTTTCAGGAAGTAATTGTGAATTTAACCCTATTTGACACCCCTATCTTGAACTCTTAGTCTCCTCATTTGTAAGTAAGAATAGTACAAGCACATCTATCTCTTAGGGACAGTGTAAGGATCAAATGACATAATGGATGGAAAACACTTTATGAATCCTAAAGCAGATGACTAAATAAAGAAGCTATGTTCCCAACAGGAATTCATGGGGAGACTCTCTGGGACACCTCTGTTTAGAAAGTTAGAGGGCTTCTATTGCAAGGAGATTGTGAAGGTCAGGTTCAGAGTGGTGAGTGAGGCTAGGTCTAAACTTTATCAAGCTTGTCCAACCTACCTTATTTTGTTGTTGTTGTTGTTGTTCTGTTTTGTTTTGTTTTAGGCTTTTAGCAGCCTGAAGCCATAGTTTTTATTTTCTGTGTCTAGTGATAAGCAGAAAAGAGGACTGAGGAAGGGGCTTTACTGACTCAACCAGAAACAGAAACTAAGAACCCATGACTGTATTCTCTCCCTTGGACACCCCTGCTAGATGATAATTCTTCCCTTTATTCACCCAATAAAATAACATAAACAAACACAATCTAAACATTCAGTAAGGATAGCTTAAAAATCACATCACTAAGCATGTAAATTGTGCACTACTGTCTTGCCTTGCTCATAATAGCCATCTAGTATGTGTCAGCCTGATGTCAGGACTATACACTTGCCAGGTATCCAGGCACCCTCAACTCTGTCTGTTCAATTTTGTATTGATCCTTTGAGGATTATTGAAAATGCACCCCTCTAGGAAGTCTTCCCTGATAGGAAGTGTATTTCCCCAACTCTAAACCTCAGTACACTTTATATATGCATTTCAAATGCATGTGCAGGAACAGGGACAACTTAGGACAGGAACAGGGGCAACTCCATCCCTGTTTCCACAGGTATTTTATGGACTCTTGCCAAAAAGACTCTAAGTGAATACTATAAATTCCCCTCCCAGATTTCAAAGTGTCTCCTCTTTTCCTTCCTGCCTTTGAAGTCAGAAGATACTCCCTCAACATTTTGGTGCCTGAAATGACTCTGGCTTGGCTGCTTTTACTGGGATGTGGTTGCAAGCTTGGTCCTGCTACAGACCAGCTGTGTGATCTTGACATGTTCTGAGACTCAGCTTCCTTCTCTGTGAAATGAGAAGGGAGTAGAACACTTGCCCCCTCTGCCTCTCAGGGTTGTAGGCAATGATTAATGGAAATATTTGATGACTACTAAAAAGGGGAGACTGACATCCCATCCCTTGACTGGACACTCACTAGGTCTCAGACTTGCTTGCCTGCTCTAGTGCTATCATATTTGGAAAAAGGATACTGAAAGGAGCTGGGGAAGGCCAGGAAGAAAGTGTGCAGGAACCACTCCCTCAAATTCCAGGTTTTTGAGAGGTCAGGAAGATGACTTCCACTGATGCACAAGTTTCTAAGCAATAGGGACCAAAGACGATAGATAAGATTGGAAGTTGTGGGCTTACTGGAGACCATAACCCATGTGGCAAGGAACCACTGGCATTCAGAGAATGCAGTGTAAATTGAGACTGCATGATCAAAGGAGTTATCATTTGTGGAGGAAGATACACTTTTGAGAGGCTCTGCCTTTTGATTAACACCTCTGTGTCTCAGCCATGCTTTCATATGGTGTGCTTCCATTTTAACCACCATCTTGTCAACACAATTTTAACCACCATCTTGTCAACATAGTACCTTCATACTAGGGCACAATTGTCTCCATTTCCCTGTCTATTGTCATAGCTCTTGCTCTTAAGTGCAAGGTAAAAATGGTATGTATAACATTTCTAGGACCATGCTGGATACAGAACAGGTGTTCATCACTTGTTGTTTCCCTGCCATTGGTGGAAGAGCACAGTCTCCAGCTGTGATTCTAGACCCACTTGATAGGACAATTTGGTTATCAAGCGCAAGGCAGAAACCCAAACTGTAATAGCAATCAAGGACTTGTTGTTAGGAACTAGACAAGACGCTGGTTGTAAGAACAAAGTCCAAGATCAGCTTCTTCCCCACATTAAGACAGCAATTCCATGCTGAGGGTCAGGCTAGAACATGTATTGCTGTAATGTGAGGCCAACTGGGATAAATGCTCTAACAGAGGATAACTTTATTCTATAGGTGAAGAAACTGAGGCTCCAAGAAGTTAAATAACTTGCCTGAAGGTAATTTATATGTAAATGACAGAGCTATCCATCACAACCGTGTCTCTTTGAATTTCGTCCTTGGCCCTTTCTGCCACACCATGCTGCACTGAGATTCCAGGAAAGAAAGAGGTAAGTCTCACTCCACTCCTTCCCCACTCCCAGTATTTTCTGTCTCTAATGGGTTTACCATTTAAGTAGCACAGGTCAGCCCATTTAGCACCTTTACTAGGGGGGCCTCACCTTACCCTCCAAACCTTTGCCACAGAGAGTCCTTATTACTCACCAGGAAGCTGGGCAAGGAGGGGAACAGCCATGAGGTTAACAGGAAAATTTGGGCGTTTTATTATTGGAGGTATGTAAATTAGGACACATTTTCTTGGGGAATTGGTAGCAATGTGCAACAAAAATCTTAATACTATGATTAAGTTCTTTTTTGTTGTTTGAGACAGGATCTTGCTCTGTCGCCCAGGGTGGAATGCAGTGGCACGATCTCGGCTCACTGCTACCTCCACCCCCTGGGTTCAAGTGATTATCCTGCCTCAGCCTACTGAGTATCTGGAGTTACAGGTATGCACCAGTAAGCCTGGATAATTTTTGTATGTTTCACAGAGATGGGGTTTCACCATGTTGACCAGGCTGGTCTCGAACTCCTGATCTCAAGTGATCCACCCACCTCAGCCTCCCAAAGTGCTGGGGTTACAGGCATGAGTCACTGCGCCTGGTCGTAACATGAATAACTTTTAATGCAGCAACTCCACTACTAGAAATTTATCCTGAGGAAATAATCCAACAAGTATATAAAAATACAAACAAGCACAAAACAAAACAAAAAAGTCCAACAGATCTTAGTTGAAGACTAGATAAAGACGCCATATTCACACAATGGAATATATGCAATCATTTAAAGTGATTATGTCAGTTATAGTCATGGTTATGTCAATAATATAATAAACAAAAATGGGCTACATGTAACGTGCAATCCCATCTTTTGTAAATAAATTATTTTGGGTGTATATGTATTTATATAGATTGTGAAGTTGACTCAACAGTTGAGTCAGTCTTCTCCATTCCACCTGGAAAGCCTGATGCTTAGGTCCATGGACGGCTCTGGAGAGAAAGCTGTGAGCTTTCGTACCTACCCACTTTTGCTCCCAGCAGGGAGCTTATGTGCTTAGCAGGAGTCAGTTGTATAGTTCTCTATGAAGTTCTCCTTATGCCAATGTACTTGCTACTGTAATTACATAGCTAAATATTATATACACCGAATAAAGGAGATAAGAGCCAAAAAGCTATAAAAAAAAAACTAAGTTGAATGTTTTGAAGAACAAAACTCAATAGCTATTATCTTGTGGGTAGTAGGTAAAGTGGCTAATAAGGATGGAGGTGAGATAGTAAAAATTCCAGTTTCCCCTCTCAGAGTGCTTCACAAATGTTTTTAAGTTCTCTTTCTTATTGAAAGAAGCCAAAACAAGAACTTGAAAATGAAATCTTATGATATTTTTGTAAGAAATACAAAGGTGAACTCCCTACAGCAGACTGAGTCTATATTAAAGAGTGTATTAAAACACTGACATATTTTAAGTTAAAATAAAATAAAGTACACTTCTATTTTATTATTATCATCATTTCTTATTTAAACTAACTTTTTGCTTAACCTGCTAAATATTGGCCTCTGTACTTACAGATATGATATAGGTCTGGAAAAGGGAAACATAATAGTGAAATATCTGGAAGGATATAGTGAGATTCTGGTTGATTTTTACTCTCTTTTCTATATCTTTATATGCTTTAAGAAATAAGTGTGTCTATTACTTTTATAATCAGAAAACACACAGCCATTGCCATTTGGGGAAGGGAAAACAGAAAGAGAAACTTCAGGATTAAAGGAATGGTGTGCTGATGCTTTAAGAGTGCTCTGGAAAGTCACTGTCTATCTTTCCTTGATGACTGGCACTGTTTGTATTATTTTGTTACACTTACTAATAGTGATCATGAGTTTGGCTCCTTGGTTCCACCCCATCCTGAGGGTCAGGTGACATCTGCACATAGACATTGCAACACACGTAATTACTACGGGAAGAGGGTATAGGACTGGAGCAGGTTAACTCTCAAGGGAGGAGAGATAGACACCTCCCAGTTGACATCACAAGCTGTAGGGACCATGAGTCAGGCAGACCACAACCCCCATACAAAACAAAGAGGAACACTTCTGAGTACCTCTAATTACTCTCATTCCACAGAGGTTGCAGCGAGATGCCAAGAATGTCTTTATGTTTTACAAATATAACTTTCCTTTCATGGAAGCTTTAAAATAAGTATTCATTCTTGACTTAACAATAGAAATATTTGTTGAAAACCAACTTTTAACTATAACAAGCAATTTTAAAATTTTAATAAAGCTGTCCAAAGTCTTATGTAAAGAAACAAATGGAAACAAAAATCAGGTTTTATTGTTGTTTTTTGGAGAAGGAGTCTTGCCATGTTGCCCAGGCTGGACTCAAGCGCTCAGGCAGAAGAGGTCTTCCTGCTTCAGCCTCCCAAGTAGCTGGGGCTACAGGCTCATGTCATGGTGCCTGGCCAAAAATCACTTCTTGTTCCAACGCCTTTCCTTGATACCTTCTGCTTCAGTGACAAAAGCGCTGGGACAATCTGACAGAAAAAAAACAAAAATGAAACAAAACCTCTGACAGGGTCAAAATCTTGGCCTTAGAAAAAGGATTACTAATTGCTCTAGGACATTCTGGAGACATGGAGTTAGCAGGGGCTCAAAGAGAACAGGGGGAGGAGGGCTATAGGGCCACATGGTACTTAAATTCTAGAAGTAGCATTGGCTTTGTGTAGGTTTGAATTCAACTTCTTCACTTACTGGTGTGTGATTTTCGACAAGCTACTTAACCTTTCTGAGATAGACTGTAAATATCAAAAAGGTGGTAACATTTTGCTTACTTTTGTATTCTTAGGTATAGCACTTGGTATACAGAAGGCACTCAATAAATGCACTGAATAAATGAAAACACTTAAGACACCTAGCACAAGTTAAATATATAATAAGTAAGAGCTTCCTTCACCGCCTGCCAAATGAGGTAACACCAGGTTCTATAGGAATCACAGAAGTAAGATGACATACAGGGAGGCAGGATGTCTGTCCAGCCCCTTGCGGGAAATTAATTACCTTCTCATATATATCTAGAATGAGCTTCATGCTATGGAAACCAAATATTTCATCAGTGAGTCTTTCTTCTGTAATCATATTGTTCAACCAAACACTATTCATACTGGATCCTCGAGGAAGCTCCTACTGCCCCTTGCATCATAGCCTGGAGCGAATCTCTGAAGCAGGAAGTGAACATGGGAAATTCCTGTTACACATGGTAATGTATCATTTAAGGTAGGAAAAGGTGTGTCTTACAGCCTCAGGGACCCGGAGGTGGAAAGGGCCCAAAGCAGGAGTCACTTATACAGCCTCTCTGCAAAGAAGAACAATCTTTTATTCAACAAATATATATTGAGTAGTTACTATGTGTCAGAAACTAGGCAATGAAGATGAGAGTGAACAAAATAGACATGGTCCCTGCCCTCTAGTGGGAGAGGGAGGGTGGAGTACAGGTAATAATATGGGCACATATAATACTGTACACCAAAAGTTAGTGATAGGTTGCTGAGGGAATATACTACAAGGACACATAACTCAGACTTTGGAAATCCAGGAATGCTTCCCAGAAGAAGTGACACTGAACTTAAGACCTAATAGATAAATAGCAAAGAGCTAGGTAGAGTGGAGTGGGTGGGGTGGGGGGAGTGGTAAGAAATAGTCTTCCAGGCAGGGAGAAACAGCACACATAGGCTCAGAAGTGAGTGTGAGCATGGTGGGCATGTGATCTAGAGTCTCCAGTATAGCTGGTGTATAAGGTGAAAGAAAAAGGGCATGGGATAGGCTGGCCAGGTCAGGCCATGAAGGACCTTGAAGGTCACTGTAAGGAATTCATCCACTTCATAAGGACATCCAGAATCCACTGGAGGCTTTGAGCAGGTGTGTAACTGATCCAGATTTGTATTTTAGTAATCTCATTCTGGAAGCATAGAGGCAGATTGGTGGGATTCTAGGTGGCAGGTTGGAGCACTGGTTAGACTGTTGGAGACTGTTGCCAGAGATGACAGAACCAGAATGGGGGCCGTGGTGGTGGAACATGGTTGATGCATTTACACTGGGGTAGAATCTGAGGCTTAAGGAGGAAGACACAGTTTTAAAGATGGCTTTGAGAAATGGAGTGAGAGAATCATGCAGAGAAATGGAATTGAGGGCTGTGTTGCAGGAACCATTGTGGTTGGAACCTTCACTTGGACATTCCTAATGAGGAAGAGCCAACTCATTCCTTCCTTCTTGTTACTCTTCCAGGTTTGACAGCCCTTCTTGAACAAAACTCTGTTTCCTGTAACTTTGCTGCCTTGGACCAGCTTCTGTCCTGAGAGACCACACAGAATTGATTCACCTCTGCTAGTCCAGGCAGCCTTCAACAGTCTTAAAGACATGGATCACCTTGTCTAAGACATTAAAGGATTCTCTCTTCTCTCAAGCTTTCTTTTCTTCAACTCACTAACTCCAAGTTCCTACAGCCACTTCGCATTTAGCATGACTTTCCTCTCCCTCCTCTTCCTGATACCCCTTCTACCTCCTACTTTTAATGTAATTATGTGGAGTCCAACCCAGATAAAATCTGATCAGCCAGAGAACAGTAATCGTCCTTCCTGGAGCCTGGAAATTCTATCCCTAGCATCCACACATACTTTTGGCCTTGTTAGGGAACCTGCCTCCCTTCTCTGAATGTTTCAGCCAAACATCATCCCCCACTGTCCCCTGAGCAATGGAGACAGGCCTGAACCCAGAGTCTTAGCTGGGGAAACAGGTTTGACAAGGCCCTCCCTGATTCATCCTCCAACAGCAGGTGAGCTGGGTCTGGAAGCATGTAATCAAGCCTCACAAGGAAATGGATCCTTGCCTTTTTCCCTCCAGTGAGAAGGCACTAGAAACTATTCACTGAACATTGCTGGATGTGTGGCTTGAAGGGGCAGGTATGGAGGTGGGACACTGGCTCTGTCTTCAATAAGTGTGCCGTCTTGTTGGGAGAGAGGATATAGAAGGGGTGGTCACAGAAGGCCCTTTCCAGAGGAAATGAGAACACAGCAGGGCCTTGAAGGACAGGAGGATTATCAGCGGGTGAGAAGGATGGGGATGGTGCACCACAATGGAAAAAGAAAGCTTTTTCCTTGTGCAGAGGTCACAATGTCTAAGGTGGACCTGGGAAAAGAAAAGAAGACACTGTGGTCAGAGAAGAGACTCTATATGTGAGCACTGAGAGAAAATGCTGCAAAGGTAGATTGAAACCATATTGGAACACCAGTTTTGGAGGCTGGACTGTCCTATAGACTGGGAGCCACCAAGAGCTCTTGAGCCAAAGAAAAGGAGTCAAGTGATAGATGGCTTGGTTTTTGGTCTGGTGAAGCTAAATAGATGAATTCTACACTCTACACCCTGGTCCAGAGTTTCATAACGTCTATGTGTCAGAGGTGTTTGAACTAGAGTGACTCCATCTTGAATAGAGGCTGGGTAAAATAAGGCTGAGACCTACTGGGCTGCATTTCCAGGAGGTTAAGGCATTCATAGTCACAGGATGACACAGCAGGTCAGCACGGGATACAGCTCATAAAGACCTTGCTGATATAACAGGATACAGTGAAGAAGCTGGCCAAAATGCACCAAAACAAAGATGGTGATAAAAGTGACCTCTGGTTGTCCTCACTGCTCATTATATGCTAATTACAATACATTAGCATGCTAAAAGACACTGCCACCAGCACCATGACAGTTTACAAATGCCGTGGCAACATCAGGAAGTTACCTTATGGTCTAAAAAAGCGGGGAACCCTCAGTTCTGGGAATTGCCCACTCCTTTCCAGGAAAACTCAAATAATCCATCCCTTGTTTAGCATATAATCAAGAAGTAACAATAAGTATAAGCAGCTGAGTGGGCTTTGCCACTGCTCTGCCTATGGAGTAGCCATTTTCTATTCCTTTACTTTCTTAATAAACTTGCTTTCACTTTACGGATTCACCTCAAATGTTTTCTTGTGCAAAATCCAAGAATCCTCTCTTGGGGTCTGGATTGAGACCCCTTTCCAGTAACACAGGAAGGCTAAAACCCTTCCAGGAAGTAGTCCAGGGAATCTAGACAGCAACCTGGCTGGCCTAGCATTAGCTCACTTTCAGGTGATCTTTCCAATTGCCCTTCCTAGAGGGATATGGGCGGAGAGGATTGAACTATTCAGATATAAGACCTGGAAAGTGCTTCGAGTGGCAATAATAAAAGCTAGAATCTGGGAGCAGAAATGTCTACATAATTTGCAGGACCTCATTTTTTACAAATCATCAAGAATTTTAAGATGGCAACATTAAGCCAACCACAGGGTCCTTCTAAGCATGTGGTCCCATGCAACATCACAGGTTGCATGCCCATGATACTGGCTCTGTCTAGGGGTAAGGATTGGGGCAGGTTCTTACCCAAATGCACACATAGCATCTTCAAGGGGGCTGCCACACTCAGCAGGCTCACAGCCTCTTCCCTGGGCAGATGGTAGCCCAGCATTCCAGCGCACACAGTCAGCTCATGGCTCTTGACCTCATGAAAGGAACATGAGGCAATGAACAGGAAATCTGAGTTCCAGTCCTGGTTTTGCTTTAAAATTGATGTGAGTCACCTAACTTTAGGGCCTTAATTTCCTTGCCCCAGATTACATGTTGAGTAAGTATTGTTTTTCTTCCTGTCAGTAAAAAAATGCCCAATTCTGGGATCTCTACCACATGACCTCTTGCTGGAGTATTTGGAGGAAGACATGGGTCTGATGATGGGTCTTTGATTACAGAAGGAACTCAGTGAAATGTATTTGTAAGTCAGAGCAAACTCCAGATACTTTTTTGCATCCCAATACCTTCTTATTTCACTAGAAAAGTAATCATTGGCCATTCTCTGAAGAATTTATTTGAAGAGACTTCAGGTCTTTTCTTACCTCCTCACCAACTCTTTGTAGGCCCACACGCAACTGATGCCCTCTCTCTGTGCCTCAATTTCCTCTTCTGTAAAATTCAGACCTGGATTAGAGATCCCTTCTATGTCCCTTTCAGCTCCCATTTCTGCATTTCTTTGAATCTATGAAGTAACTGGTCCAGCATATAGCATCACCTGGTATTGGGATGAACTTAGCTATCTCTGTCAATAGAAGGTAAGCTCACTGAGGTCAAGAATGATGTTGATTCACTCTAAATCTCCAGTTCCTGGCACAGTACCTCATGATCAGTTAAGAACGGAATAGACAAATCTATCAATGGATGGACAGGATCTCTGGAAGAGCCTTAAAACAAATGATCCAAGGAAGTGAACACAGAGATGTAATAAAAAGCAAAACTCAAGGCAAAGAAAGAGAACTGGGGTAACCACCTATCAAGGGAGATTGAGCACTGGGTGATCAACATCTGAAAAGATACAAAGGCAACAAGAAAATTTAAGGCTAAAAAAAGACAAAAAGGGCTGGTCACAGTGGCTCACACCTGTAATCCCAGTATTTTGGGAGGCCAAGGAGGGAGGATCACTTGAGGTCAGGAGTTCGAGACCAGCCTGGCCAACATGGTGAAAGCCTGTTTCTACTGATAATATAAAAAATAGCTGGGCGTGGTGGCACACGCCTGTAATCCTAACTACTTGGGAATCTAAGTTAGGAGAATTGCTTGAACCCCGGAGGCTGAAGTTGCAATGAGCTAAGATTACACACAGATCTCACAAGATGGGTGAGAGTGAGACTCTGTCTCACACACACACACAAAAGGCAAAAAGATTTCACAATGGGGAGATCATTAGTGACCCCTGAGAGAAAAGAAGATACCAAAAGTTAAGGAACAGGTAGATCATAAGGAAGGAGACAACAGGCATAAATGACTATTTCAAAAAATTTGTTGGAAACAATGAAAGTGATGAGAAGGTAACTGGGCACATGCAAAACTAAAAGAATTATTGTTTATCAATTTATTTTCTTTAAGAGGATACCTGTGTGTTTATCACAATACTATTCGGAATAGCAAAGACATGGAATCAACCCAGGTGCCCATCAATGGTGAATTGGATAAAGAAAATTTGGTACATACACACCTGAAATACTATACAGCCATAAAAAAAAAAAATAACGTCACGTCCTTTGCGCAACATGGATGCAACTGGAGGTCATTATCCTAAGTGAATTATCACAGAAATAGAAAACCAAATAATGCATGTTCTCACTTATAAGTGGGAGCTAAACATTGGGTACACACAGGCACAAATATGGAAACAGTAGACACTGGGGATACCAAAAGGGGGAAGGGAGAAAGAGGAAATAAGGATTGAAAAACTACCTATCAGGTATTATGTTTGCAACTTGAGGGATGAGATCATTAGAGGCCCAAACCTCAGCATCATGCAATGTACATATGTAACAAACCTGCACGTGTACCTCTGAATTGAAAATTTAAATAAACAAAATAAAATGAAAAAGAAGAGAAGAAGACCCACAATATTTGTTAACCAAGAGGAAAGATTGAAGGAGGAAAAGGCAGAAAATTTTATAGAGGGAGAGAGGAGGCAACTGATGGATTAACGTCCTGGAGGAGTCAGGAGACAAAGGGGACCAAGAGCACAGTTTTCCCCCCTCATCTCTGTCACCTATAAATCTAACAAGCAGATCACTGAGTGCTATAGAGGAAATCCAAACATCAGAAAGAAGTTGGGAAGAGTGACTCTTGAGGTCCCATCTTACCAATCCTATGACCTCAGTGTTCATGCATCCTTACTGTGGCATGTGGTTCACAAGCAGATGACAGCAATGTGAAGAACATCTTTGAAATATAGTCCAGTGCCTGAAGCTTACCCTGGACCACATTTCCAAAAAGGAAATGAACCCTTTGAGATGTACTCCACCTGTTTGGGAATGTGGTCCAAGGATGGAGAGTAGCATAGTAGGAAAAGCACCAGGTTGGAAGTCAGGAGTTCAGATCTAGTCTCTCCTTGTAATTCTTTACATGCCCTTGGCCATATCCCTTTTTCTCTGGGAGCTGCAGTTTTCCTTGGAAACACAGGAGTTTGAAATAGGTGACTGGTTTATTTCTACATGCTCTGATTGAAGTGTTACAGAGTCGTCCTGAAAGAGCTGGCTCTCATCTCTGTGGTTCTTGCGCAGCTCTGTGCCTAATGTGGCCACTGAGATACAAAGAGCAAAATAGGTAGTAAGTCTTCCTTGGCAATTCTTACTCATGTCACTAGACAGCTCACAGTATAGGCATCACCTCCAACAGGAAAACCCACATGTTTGTCAGTGACATTTCAGACCCTCCCGTGTGGTCTGTGGCATCAGCATGACCAAATCATGTTGGCAAAGGAAGACTCATGTCTGGGTGTGTGCTGATGACATTGATGAAATTCAGTATTGCCTGGGGAGACTGATTTCCTGACTGAGTTCCAAGTTCTGAGTTTATAACTTGGTTTGCCCTTTGTCGACCAATTTCCACATAGGATTAAAAGGCAGGTAGATGTATCTTTGCCATTAAATCATGACAAATTAGTTATTCATTAATTCATTCAAAAATGTGCATTGAGCAACTTCTATATACATTAAATGTATATTAGATGGATGGATGGATGGATGATGAATGAATGAATGGAAGGATGGATAAGTGGATAATTTAGTAAATGGATGGATGACTAGAATGGAGGGATGAGTGGGTGAAAGATGGATGGATGGATGGATGGATGGATGGATGGATGGATGGATGGGTGGATGGATGGATGGATAATGAATGGGTAAAATCATCAGGAGGGAGCTTGACAAAGAACTAGGAGACCCAGGATCTGGTCTGCAACATCATTTATCAGCTAAGCATATGAGCAAAGATTTTTTCAGTTACAAGTTACAGAAACTTAAAGTAGCAAACAGGGAAATAAAAAAGAAATGTATTGACTAATATATCTGAAAAATTATCATGAGTTTACAAAGGTCTCTCTTCGTCTTGCAGCTCTGATTTCTTTCATGTTAACATCATCCTTACATAGTCTTTCCCCATCCAGTGGCCAGATTTACCACCAGCAGCTCCAGCCTTACATTCTTCCAGCTTTGCAACCTCCAAAGGAGTGTCTTTCCCCCAAGACTCCTAGAAAAAGTTCTTGAGAGGGTTCTCATTGGCCCAGCTGGAGTCATTTACTCATCCCTGAACAAATCCTGTGGCAAAGAGGGTACAGTTCTCCAACTGGTCAGGTCTGCCCTGGACCCACCCACAAAGTCCAGAGGTGATGTCTTGTACAATGAAATGCATAGATTCAGAGTGAAGACAGGATGGCATTCCCAGAAGAGAAAGGAATGGATGCTGGGCAGGCAAAAACCTCAGAAGTCCTCTTGCTGGGTGACTACAAGGCAGTTCCTTTGCCACTTGGAGCCTCTCAACTCCCTCCCACGGCTGTCCTCACTGCATAGCTTTCTTGTGATGTGAAAGTTCTTTGACAAAGTGGGGCTCATGCTTTTCACTTGTCCCTTATTCAGCACCCATCTGTGGCTCTTCCTCCTTCTCCAAGCCTTCACCAGCATTTGGCCTCCAAATGCTGACTTTCTGACTTATGCCACTTAACTTTTCAGGCCATGCAACGTGACAACTAACTATTAGGTGTATTTGGAGCAGAAAAAGTGCCCAGGCCTTTGTTAGGCCCAACAAGAAATACTGCAATGAATAAGACCCTCTCTCTCCACACAGGGAACTCCCAGGTTAGTCAGAGACAAAGATCCTTCTTGCATTGTGTTCTGACTACTCTCTGCGTGAGTCTAATCTCCAAAACAAAACTACTGGCTCTTCAGGGGCAAGACCATGACGCATCTTTCTCTCTGTCATCCACATCCCTCTAGGCCATTTTATCCCAAGAGCACCAACAAGAGAACTAGGGTCCTTAGTGCCCCCAACAGTGAAATAGTTGAAAGTCCTACCCCACTGGTCCCAACCTTCCTGCTAAAGGACCCAATATCCAGGACAGTCTTCTTCTTTGCTACCTCACAGCACCTGCCTTGCCTTCCACACCACCTCAGTCACTGCGTCACTGGGACCTAGTTTAGCAATGACTTCCATCTTTGGCTTCTGAAGTCACTGGAGCTGTGTGGCCCTAGCTGTCCTTTGGATCTAGACATCTCCAAGCTGAGGAAGGAAAGGATCCTCCTCTGGCTATTTCAGACCACCTTGCAAGGTCAGAAATAGGGTGGCAGCTTCATGATCTCTTCCTTTAGCCAGCAAATATGTCCTGAACGTCTGCCCTTCTGCACACAGCTAGTGTGCTGGGGAAAGAAAGGTGAGTAGATAGGCAGAGTCCTATCTTTCAGGAACTCACAGACTAGGTGAGAAGACTGCTAGCTCCTCATCCAACCCTAGTGAAGCTTGTCGGACTCCATAGTGACACCCTCTATCCCCTCATTGGAACAAGAATGATGGGAACTGGCCGGGCGCGGTGGCTCAAGCCTGTAATCCCAGCACTTTGGGAGGCCGAGACGGGCGGATCACGAGGTCAGGAGTTCCAGACCATCCTGGCTAACATGGTGAAACCCCGTCTCTACTAAAAAATACAAAAAACTAGCCGGGCGAGGTGTTGGGCGCCTGTAGTCCCAGCTACTCCGGAGGCTGAGGCAGGAGAATGGCGTAAACCCGGGAGGCGGAGCTTGCAGTGAGCTGAGATCCGGCCACTGCACTCCAGCCCGGGCGACAGAGCGAGACTCCGTCTCTTCCGAAAAAAAAAAAAAAAAAAAAAAAAGAATGATGGGAACTTAGTAACAGTACCCTAGGTCCTTGGTGGAGGGAAGTTGGGAGTGCAGGAGAGGAGTGGCCCCATGATGAGCTACTCAAAATGATCTTCAGATGTCATTTGTCAGTCGGGTTCCTGGACTTAGCATATGTGCCCAAATTTACTTTTTCTCTACCTACTTCCAGGGAAGTATTATGGCAACCATTGGCCACATGCTGAACATCCTGGCCTTGACTTCAGTCATGTATTTAAGGAAGCCTATTTGGGCTCTCCTGGGAGGTTCCTGTGGCATTCGCTGCTTACGCCAGTGTGCCCAAATCTACAATCTTGTTTCACTTACATCCTTCACATTATGTAGCACAGGTCTGAATGCTTGTGACTGCTCAAAGGAGAGCTGATGATGAATAAGTCTAAAGTGAAATAAGGCCAATGATCCAATGGAATTGAACTGCAATAAACCAAATGACCCTCTCTTAAGCACTTACAGACAGAACTTTTTGTTTGTTTGTTTTTGTTTTCTTGTTTTGTTTTGCTTTGTTTTGTTGTCAGGGTCTTACTCTGTTGCCCAGGCTGGAGTGCAGTGGCACCATCATGGCTCATAGCAGACTCCAACTCCTGGACTCAAGTGATCCTTCCGCCTCAGCCTCTCAAACAGCTGGGACTATAGGCATATGCCACCACATCTGGCTAATTTTTTGTTTTTGTTTTTATTTTGTTTTATAGAGATGAAGTCTCACTATGTCCTAGGCAACATTGTAGTGAGACCCCATCTCTACAAAACAAAACAAAACAGGAGTTCAAGTTGATCGCATGAACTCTTGGGCTGAAGCGTTCCTCCTGCCTCAGCCCCGCAAAGTGCTGAGATTACAGGTGTGAGCCACCATGCCTGGCAGAGTTGATTTTTTAAAAAGGAGGAACATTTCCTGACCCATCTGCTCTTGACTAAATATCCCATGAACTCCTTCCAAAGGTGAGCATTTCTCTGGCGTATTTCTGCTCTTCTCTCCTTTAAACTCAGAGGTAAAATTACTCCCAGGATCTCAGTCCCTTTTTCTCTCCCTGCCACATCTTCTTTCTGACATTAAAATCAGTCTCTGTCTTTCATATCCACACAGGGAGGAGGTGGAGCTCAGCTAATGAACATTTGAGAAGCCCTTTGAGATCTTGGATGAAAGGTACCTATAAAATACAATTAAAAATAATGTGGGTAATTACTAGCTGGGCTAATCTCCATAGGATAATTAGAGAGTTTTCCTCTGGCAGATTCTGAATTCATGCAGAAATACATGAGTTCAAAAGGCAAAACTGATTTGAAATTTCAGGGGCCACTGATATGCTTCCTCTGTTCCAGCATCATATCCCTGAGTCTTTTCTGAAGTCTGAGGAACTTCTTAGCAGGCCAGAGCTGGAAAAGATCTTTGAGATGATCTTTCCAACCTCTTTGCATTACGGATGAAGCCACCAAGGCCCAGAGGACTGATGTGTCTGGCTTAAAACTGCAGAGCAAGTGTGGGAGAGCCACAGCTCAGGTCCAGTCCCTAGACACCCCAATTTAGGGGTTCCTGTCACCACTCCTAATCTATATACACTATCCAAATCTCCGCATACTGCGCAGTAGAGTACTGGAACAAGAGTCACACAGAGTTGAATTCAAATCCCAGCTCCGACACAGATGAAAGCAAAGTAGCTGGCAAGTAAGCCTCAGTTTCCCCAGGTATATAATGGGAATAATAACACCTGCCTCATAGGGTTATTGTGAGGAGTCAATGAGTAATGGCACGGAAGCACCTGGCACAAAGCACGTGTTCAGTCAAAGCTGCTGGAATGAATGGAGTCTTTGCAGTCCTAGGGTGTGACCTACAGTCCTTGTTTTGTACAGCTATGTTCAATCTGCACTTATGGGGCACTTACATGCTGCAGACTGTGCTAAGCTCTCCAGCACTTTATGTCATTTAGTCCTCACCACATCCCCTCACAGTCAGCAGTGTGAAGTTGAGCTTCAGGTCGGTTAGCTAACTTGTCCAAGGCCACAGCTGAAGAGGAGGCAGGACTTGGCCCTGTGCACTCAGCCACCACGCAACACTGTCGTCACTTGTGAGAAGAGGAATGCACATTGTTATAACCACAGCAGAGCCCTAAAAGGGTTTTCTGCTGGGATACAGGGGAGGAGTGATGGAGGGAGATTGGGAATGGTTGTAGCCTAAGAGGATCCACTGAAGCATTTTTGTTTCCAGTTATACACATTAAACTCTTCTCCTGTATAAGATTTAATTATTCTGAGGAGGCTGCACTGATGAAAGTAGTTATCTTCTCGGGAAAGAGAATCAAGAAATCTTGATTCAGGTCGTGGATCTGCTCCTTAGAAACTGGTGTGCTCAAGTCCCTCAACCCTTCCATCTCCCCAAGACTTGTGTTCCTCATCTATGTAATGCCTTATCCCACATGGAGTCTTTGGAGGCTCAAATGTGAGTGACACGGAAGTGCTCTGTCGATTACAACTTCTGTACAAATGGGAATCATTACTGGTACCATTCATGGTTTAGAAGATTTTCAGTCTGAAGGAGGAGGTAGCTGGAGAAGCCCCAGGCTGGCTACTAACCCAGAACACTTTGCAGGCTGGGGACAAAACACATCACATAATTTACAGCTCTGAGCTCAAATTATTTGGTTGAAAGAGGGCATTTTAGGGGAACAGCCCTTTGAAATTTAATTGTAAATTAATGGGTTTCACTTGTTTCAGGTTTCAAATTTTTTTTCTGGGCTGAGACCCAAGATTAAAACCTGATGTGTCACATTCTTTCATTCTGTGTGTTTAGAAGAAAACAGGCCCCTGTGAAAGGCTGCTGGGTGAGGCTGGCAAAGGAGGAAGGAGCTGATCCAAGAGTTGTTAATCACTACCCAACGACTTCCTCATCAACTGAGCCTTTCTCAAGGACTCCCTAGAAACTCGAATAACCAGGAACGTATTCTTCTGAACCACGCTGTTTAAAATGGATGGCTGAGTCATCCTCTCCAGGGATGTCCAGGGCTGACCAAGAGAATGACAGTGGCTAAGGCTATCAGAGCCAAAGGAAACTCAGAGATTGCTCTCTGCAGCTGCTCCAGGCAGGGGTTTCTTGGGGACTTCTGAAGAGATGGTCATCTCACACCCCCAGCGATGGGGAACTCACTCCCTTTCATTGTCAGACACTTGCTGGAAGCTGCTCCAGATCTCCAGCCTCCATTTATCTCTGTGTAATTCTCACCCACTGCTCAAGGGTCCGTCCTCTGGAGCCACAGGGCCATGTATAGCCCTCTCCACCACTACTGGTAATGCATCAACCCTGAGACAACCCTTTGCAAGACTAAGTCCTCCAAGTTAAAGAGATGGATGTAGCTGAAAATATACACCTTGAGGCATCAGAAGGCTTGAATTCAAGTCTCAGCTTAACAACTCATTAGCTTTGTGACTTTGGGAAATTTACTTAACATCTCTGATCCTTAGTGTATTTTCCTTAAAACAAATACCTTTGGGGATTGTTGTGAGGATCTAACATATATAGGAAGAGGAACCTAAGGCCAGAAATGAAGTCAGACCCAAGTGAATAAATGGGGAGAAACTATCACATACTCTGGGGAATTCTGTACAGTCTGGTGGCCTAGACCTGATACACACAGAACTTTACTAGGAATGAAGGGGTAACTAGGAATGAAGGGGTAATGCACTAATCCTTGTATCCATGCAGTGCAGGGAGTCAAATTAGAGAGCCCTCTGCATAAAGCCAGGACTCAGAAAGAGCTATACTCTCTGAGAAAAAGGATGATTGATGAAAAATAAAACAAACAAAACATAAAACCTGCACAGTATAACTAAGTAACATGGAAAAGTGTCCGTGTCCACCTTGATTTAGGGTAGTTGGGGGAGAAAATAGTGCCCTGACGTTTCAGTGCTACTGGCTGACCATTGCCTAACTAGGGAATCTGAAATGACACTATTTACACATGGTTTTAAAACCCTCAAGATGATCAATTGAATTTAAGTGGACCTTGAAAAAGAAAAAAATAAAGTGGACTCTGTTCTATTATCAGTATGTCCTGATGCCTGACAGAAGCAATCAGGAAACTTCCCTGCAGAAATGTACTCTCAAGCCAAGCCTTAGAGAATTATAATAAGATTCCAAAAACTGGGGGCTCACAATCAAAATGATGCATGCAAGGAAACAGACCACCATGAGCCAGTGGCAGTAGAAACAGCAAATTGTAGAACCAGGCCCACAAAGACTTCAGATATTGAGAAAACATAGACCATAGAACAATTATGTTTAATATGTTCAAAGAAACATATTAAAGAAAGACTCAAAAGAAGACTCACACCCACATCTTCTGGCATGGCCCAGTGCCCTTTCTACTAATTCAAGAAAGAAAGAATAAAAAATGAGTCAAGAGCAAGAGAATATAAAAATGACCAGGCAGATTTGAAAAACAATCCAAGTGCCTACTAATGATGAATAAGTATCCCAAGCTTCCTCTGTGAAAGCCAACACACTTCCTATTGGACAAAAATTTAGAAAATATCCAGTACACGCCTAGCTATTAAATGCATCCTGTGCCAGCAGCAGGAAACAGTCATAAATATTCTTCCAGAATCATCCTTTTTGCTGACTCATTCCTTCTTGTGCTGCTTTTCCTAGCTCTAGGATTCCCTGGATTCCTTTTCCAGCTCCAGGCACCAACTTCTGGCCCTCCTCTTTACCTAGGTGACATATTCAGACACTCCTCACCTCCCCTCTCAACTCCACATTTCATGGGGGCACCTTCAGACCATGTGTGGGGGGTCTCAAATATGACCGTGCTAGCAGCAATTGTTATAAACACGCCACGTGCTACCACCACCATCTGCGTGCTTCTTTACAAAATAACTTTTATGTCTATGGAAGCTTGGTCATCCTCACAAATGAAGGAGACAGGCTCACAGAGTTATAGTCATTCAGCTAGAAATGGACAGAGCCAAGATTCAAAAGAAGGCTCACACCCGCATCTTCTGGCATGGCCCAGTGCTCTTCCCACTAATTCAAGCTACCTCCAGTTAGAGCAATGATTAATAACCAACCCGCACTGTCAGTTCTTTATTATTGCATATGTTAAACCCTCACCTGTTTTCATCAAACTGAACTGAACCGTTCTCAGAGTTATCCAGTTGGTTGAGAAATCTTTGGGTCATTGCCAAGTATGGTCTTAGGATCAAGGAAATGTTAATTTATGTTCCAATTGTTTGGAGATCCCTGGCTACAGTTAGTGGAGACATAAGTACAGGTTCTTTCACGCAAAAGCCAGACTAAGCATAGCACAGGATGGAGAGGTACCCGAGGGGAACAGAGTCCATATGTATCCCCTCTTCCCCTGTCTCAGGGGAACATCTGAAGTTCCATAGAAAAACATTTTTTAAACTCTCAAGCAAAACATTAAAAACCTACAAAAAAAAAAAAAAAAATGAGAGCATGTGTACCCAGCTAGGTAAAGAGTGCAATTTGAGTCTGTTTTCTGTTCATTTTACTCCTAGGGAGATTTTCTAGAAAAAAGCAGAAAAGGAACTTTGTTGGCGCCCTCTTGTGGGGGAGGCCTAGCACTGCACCCCCAGCCAGCCTTGCCCTTCAGAGCTGCTGAATGAGACAGACAAGGGGCCACCTGCCCGTGGAATTTACATTCTAGTGGAAGCAGATGGGGAAAATCCCAAGCAGATAAATGAACAAGATCTTTCCAGATCATGAAAGTAAAGAGCATAAAACAAGGTAATGTAATGGAATATGTAGAGGAGGATGTGGGTCAGGCTACAAGTTGTGTGTTCAAGAAAGGCCAGCTGGCTCAGGGGAGAGGAGATGGCTGAGCTGAGCCTCAAGTGTCAAGAAGTTACCAACCACGGGAAGGTCAGGGCAACCAGCCCAGGCAGTGCCAAAGCCTTAAGATAGGAATGAGTTCGGGGTGTCCAGCACAGAGAAGCCAGTGTGGCAAGTGGCAAAAGCAAACAGAAGTATTCCCGTGAGTGAGGATGGAGGGTGAGGCACCTCTGGGAGCACCTATCTCATCCAAGTGGGAAAACAGGGTCTGTTTCACACTTTCAGGAAATTTAATTCTCACCCCTGCACCCACCTCCCACAGCCAGTTCTTCAGCAAATCCAGTTGGCTCTGCCTCAAACCATCCACTTCCCTCATTCCCCTAGCCACTCCCAGCCTGAGTTATCACCCTCTTCTGCAATAGCTTCCTAGTGGATCTCCTTGCCCCTTGCAAGGCATTCTCCTCTCCACAGAAAAGTGATCTGGTTAATGTAAATGAGAAAATCATAGTGTCTCTTCCTTGCTTAGAACTCTTCAATGGCTTTGCACTTAGAATAAACCTCCTCTTAGGTCTGGCTTCTCCCTCCCTCTGCTCCAGCCACAGTAAACTCTAATCTCTTTCCTGCCTCAGGACGTTTGCACTCATAGTTCCCTACACCAGGAAAGTTTTTTCCTTGGTTTTTGACAAATCTGGTTCCTTTTCATCCTCCTGGGCTCAGCTTAAACTTCTCAGGAAATCCTTCCTTGACCACTCTATCCAAAGGAGACCCCAAGTGACTCTCCATCACCTTGTCCTATTGATTTCCCTTGTGGCAGCTATGATAACATGCCATTATTCCATTTATTCATTATTTTCTTATTTTTCATCTTTTTTCACATTGGATTTGAGGTCCACGAGGGCAGGGACTATAACACTTATTCACTGCTGGATCCTCAGTGCCTGCAGAGCTCCTGGCATTTGCATGATATTTGATGAATGAATGAATGAGCCCTAGGAGGTAGAAGTCAAGATGGAATGTAGGAATTATCTAGCCCAACAGCCCTCAAATTCTGTTTTTAGCACAGAAACTGTTTCCAAATGGACTCTTACACAGAACCTAAGAATGAAGCAAGACACAGCAGACATAAGCCCTGCCCTCCCGGCCCTGTCTCTGTGTCACCAAGAGCCCTGACTGAGCCAACGACGCTGGTAGCTCTTGAGAAACACCTCCCAGGTGGCTGAGTCCTCATGAATTTTCCCTCAGCCCATGTTTCTCTGGCTTCCCCTGTTCTACAAATGAGAACAGAGGCAGAATGGAAGATAACATTTTAAATTGTTATCAGCAATTGAGAAGGAGGACAGGTAGAGTTAAATGTATTAGAGAAAATTTTCATGGGGGAATGCATTTGGGAACACTCCTGGGGTGTGAGTGAGCTCTGTGGTTTTTACTTCAGAGCACCTTTGTGGGTTCAGGCACATTTGGGAGAATTCCTGGAAGCCCCGTGTGCCCCAAGGAGGGAACAGAGATCAGTCATTCTCCTGCTACCCCTTTCCTTCTCCAGAACATTGATGCGCCCCCTTCAGGTGCCAGGCAGCACAACTCAGTGGGCACAAAAAGAGGGTGAGTCGGCAGAGGCCTGGTGTCCAGGTGTCCTGGGAAAGTCCTTAGCTGTGTTCACATCATGTATGCCCCAGTTTGTATATTCTCAACTCACTTTTTTACCTTGGCCATTGATGTGGCAACCAACTGTATGCAAATGTAGCCTGACAACTGTCCAGAATGGCTCTTTATTTCGGGTTTTGTTGTTGTTGTTGTTGTTGTTGTTTTGTTTTGTTGTTCGTTTGTTTGAGACAGAATTTCACTCTGTCACCTAGGCTAGAGTGCAATGGCGCAATCTTGGCTCACTGCAACCTCCGCCTGCCGGGTTCAAGCAATTCTCCTGCCTCATCCTCCTGAGTAGCTGGGATTACAGGCATGCGCCACCATGCCTGGCTAATTTTTGTATTTTTAGTAGAGATGGGGTTTCACCATGTTGCCCAGGCTGGTCTCGAACTCCTGATCTCAGGTGATCCGCCTGCCTTGGCCTTCCAAAGTGCTGGGATTACAGGCATGAACCACCGTGCCCGGCCATGTCTCTTGATTTCTAATGGCTACTTATCAGCTGTGTGATCTTGGGCAAATTGCTTAACCTCTCTAGGTTTCATTATCTGAAAAAGGGGGATGATAATGATACCACTTCACATGATTGTACCAAAGAGTAAATGAGTTAATAAATGTAAAGTGCTCACAACGGTGCCTGGCACAAAGCAAGTGCTATCAAAAAGATCAACATTGTTGTAATAACCATTATTGTTGTTGTAACTCTCTCTAGGGCTGAGCGCCAGAAGAGGGAGATGGGACTTTCTATAGCTCCACGTCTGCTAAGTTGGAGCCTGATTTGCCATGGATGGGAGTTGACTTCAGTCCTCCGGCTTGTGGGGTGGGGGCAGGGAGGACAGGAACTACCATTTACTGAAGGCACAGAACTGAAGAATTCTCAAAACACCTTAGGGAGAAGATACTCTTGGTATCAAAGCGGTGTCATTTGTCTGGGGCAGTACCCGAGGTTCACTGCCTCATGCCAAGGAAATCGAGGACGCGGACACACACAAGGAGTGAGTTTAAGAGAGAGGTTTAATAGGCGAAAGAAAGAGAAAAGGGAAAAACTCTCTCCTGCAGAGAGAGGGGCTCCGGGCGGGGGGTATTCCAGTCCCATGGTGAAATGCATGGGGGCATTTTATAGACGAGCTTGAGGAGGGAGTGTCTGACTGACATAGGGCATGAGAGATTGGCCGAACCAGGTGTGCTGTTTGCATAGCATGCAAAGAAGCTGGTCATCCCATCCTAATCTTTTATTATGCAGATGGGGTTTCTACCTGGCTGGTGCCGTGTGGCCTGCTTTTTACTGCACATGTGGTGACAAAGAAAAGGGAAGAGGAAGCCTCCATGTTGAATATACCTGGCTCCCAGATACCCCTTTTCTATTGGCACAGCTACCAGTATTTACCTATGTAAGCTTTTAGCTTGCTTATCTATGCTTGTGGCTTGATGTTTCAGGCTGCTTTCTGTTAGAAAAGAAATGAGTTAGGGGCTGCTTTTTATTAAAACAAAACCTTACTGAGGACTCTCTTACCCTCACTATCCGCCTAAATAATTTGTTTCTAGTTCCTGTATCGCTATCACCTTTTTAAAGATGAGAAAACCAAGGCTTAAAGGGGTTACAGGAGTCATCTGAGGTCATGTAGCCTGCAGTGTCTGAACCAGGGTTCTCCCTAGGCTCAGTAAGTGTGGCCCTGGTCCCTGTCGCGAGCCTGCGAAAGGAAGGAAAGGGTAGTGCGTATCCCTCTGGTTCCCAGAATGTCCTGGGGGAAGAAGGAAACTGCAAAGATGTACCACTCAGCCCTTTGTGCCTACTGGAAAATGCTGCAGGCAATATCCTATCAGTACTCTGAGGGGAAGGTGGGGCTCCGGCACTGCTTCCCTGACCTACATCCAGGAGGCTGGGCTCTGGGAGAGGTAGGTGGGGATGGGAATCTGTTGGGAAGAGCACTGGGCCAGGAGTCAGGAGCTGAATTTCAGATCTCACTCCGTGTGCCAGTTCCAGCACCTAAAACAAGGCCTATCAAGTAACAAGGAGTGCACAGTCAATATTCATTGAAGAAATGGATGAGTGAATCCATGAATGAATAACATAGGCCCTGCTCTCAGGGAGCTTTCAGCCTAGAGGAACAGAGGAGACAGGTGCAGCAGCTACAGAGTTCAGATGAGGGGAGTGCCCTAGGAGCTGGGTTACACCCCAGAAGGGGAGCCTTCTGGGGTCTGACAGGTAAAGGGGACTCCAGAAGGCAGAGAGGAGGGACGAGTGCAGAGCACGGAGGCCTGTGAAACATGGGCTTGGAGGCTGAGCAGGTTAGCACTTGAGGGGAATGTGAGAAACGGCTCGCACTGTTTAGATCCTTATATTCTGAACACATCCTGCCCCGACAAGCCCTTCCCTTCACTCTCTCAAAGCGTAACTCCAAACTGTGCAGTTATCTGGGGATTGGGGTAAGCTTGGCTCCCCCACACTGATTTTCTAAAGTTGGGCTAGACACAGAGGCCCCACAGGTCTCCTCAATCCAACAAGCAAAGCCTGAGACCAGCCCAGCCTTCAGGGAGTCGCCCTCAGCCTCCTGAGCTATAGGCCTTCACTGGATCCAAGTCTTCACTGACTCAGAGCTCCACCCTCTGCCTTCTTCCCCGGCTGCCCAACCCTCTACCGTGGGGTCAGACACACCCTGCACACCCCGGGCAGCTGGTCCCCACAGCCTCTCCCTGGCCCCCCCGGTCAAACACTGGCAGGGAAGCCCAGGAAAACCAGACGGGCTGGCCTTGCCAGGTGGCAGCCAGGCCTGAAGGAACCTGGGGAGAAGAGGGTGACATGAAGGTCACTAGGGCTCCCTGAAAGTCAGAAAGACGTGGAGATCAGTTGTTGTTACTGAGACCTAATGGGCAGTAAGTCTTACTCTTTTTGTTTCCCAAGAAATGAGAGAATTATACCAGAGGTAATAACCCTTTCCATCATTATAGGGCTTTCCAGTCTCCAGCCCATGGTCACATGAGGTATCCACTCTAACAGAGAAGCAGGAACAGAAGTGAGCCTGGGGCATCCCTCCCTCCATCGCATAGCAGCAGGTGCAGGCACCGCGTCTTTACCCAGTGCTTCCATCTGCTGTTCTCAGGCTACTGCCCTGCCCCAAAACCTAACGTGGCGGGCCTGTGCTGAGCAGTTTCAGACCCTGCTAGCCTTGAGGACTGGGATTTTAGGAGCAAGTTTCAGAGACCCTGTGGAAGACTGGGAAAGTCGGTGCAATAATAACGATGGTCCTGAAGATGACAGAGAGAAGTTCTGACATCACAGAGCTTTAAGCATGTGCTAATCACTCCTGTGTGCACCCTGAATACCTCACAACAGCCACCTTACTGATGGGGAAGCCAAGGACTGACTAGCGAGGCTAAGCAGTTAATAAGATTAAATTAGTAATCCTAACTAGGATTCATAGACTTAGTAGATCAGGATTTGAGACCAGCATTTTAGTGGTTGATTTAATAGACGCTCACAGCAGCTGCTGTACATGCTGCCATCCATGAATGCTCAGGTTGCAAAAATTACATGGGTCCCCTTCATTGCTCTACTTTAAATTGGGATGGGTAATCTTGGCCACTTGGGAGGCTGAGGTGGGAGGACGGCTTGAGCCCAGGAGTTTGGAGATATGAGCTATGATCCTGCCACTGCACTTCAGCCTGGGTGTAAGGGGAAACGTTGTCAAAAAAAAAAAAAAAGAAGAAGAAGAAGAAGAGGAGGAGGAGGAGGAGGAAGAGGAAGAAGAAGAAGGAGGAAGAAGAAGGAGGAGGAAGAGGAGGAGAAGAAGAAGAGGAGAAAAGAGAAAAAAGAAATTGGGGTGGGTAAGTAGTCAGTGGGTAGAGACTGGTTCCCAAACTTCACAGGGCATTCTTCTCACTTGGATTTATCCTCCTGTCCCGTCCCTCTGTCCTTGCCCTCCCTCCCCATTCCCTCTTGCATGCATGCACACACACCATGCACAAATACTTGCTACAAAGAACTCAAACAAATATACAAGAAAAAAACAAACAACCCCATCAAAAAGTGGGGAAAGGATATGAACAGACATTTCTCAAAAGAAGACATTCATACAGCCAACAGACACATGAAAAAATGCTCATCATCACTCGCCATCAGAGAAATGCAAATCAAAACCACAATGAGATACCATCTCACACCAGTTAGAATGGCAATCATTAAAAAATCAGGAAACAACAGGTGTTGGAGAGGATGTGGAGAAATAGGAACACTTTTACACTGTTGGTGGGATTGTAAACTAGTTCAACCATTATGGAAAACAATATGGCAATTCCTCAAGGATCTAGAACTAGATGTACCATATGACCCAGCCATCCCACTACTGGGTATATACCCAAAGGATTATAAATTATGCTACTACAAAGACACATGCACACGTATGTTTATTGCGGCACTATTCACAATAGCAAAGACTTGGAATCAACCCAAATGTCCATCAGTGACAGACTGGATTAAGAAAATGTGGCACATATACACCATGGAAT
>NC_045446.1:45240780-45259071 GCF_002776525.5 Piliocolobus tephrosceles
AATTCATCATTTATATCAGGTATAAATGATGAATTGATGGGTGCTGACGAGTTGATGGGTGCAGCACACTAACATGGCACATGTATACATATGTAACAAACCTGCACGTTATGCACATGTACCCTAGAACTTAAAGTATAATAAAAAATAATAATAATAATAAAAAAATAAAAAAATACTTGCCGGCTTGAGATCCCAGGCTTTTTCCAGCGATGTCATTGACATGCGCCCCCTGCTGGCCAGGCAAGGGCTACCTCATACTAACAAAGCAATGATCCTTGACTACCACCTAGTGGCGTAATGTGGTAATGTTACATTTCTATCCCTTCTAAATCTGATGCGATATTAAATATTTCAGTAACCAGAAGCCAAAATGTTAAGAGCTTGCTCTTTGTTGCTCCCTGCTTCAGAATCCCTAAAAAAATTCCTCACTAAAGTTTATAACAGTAAAATATTGACGAAGTTGAAGCTCTAAATTTAACTTGAAAGTTGTCAGTGAAATTTGAACTAGAATAACAGATACTATTTATCGAGCATCTGTAAGCTAGGCATTGTAACAGTTGCAGTATATTGTTTAATTTACAATTTAATTCGATATTTCTATAAGGCATATCTTATACTTATTTAACAGATTTCAAAATTGGAGATCTGAGAGGGAAAATGGCTTATTCAATATCAAACAGTTATTATGCAGAAGACTCAGGACTAACCAATACCTTCATTTATGAAGCATTCAAAAGTTAACCAAATGACCCTCAAAACACCCTTGGAGAACTACGGGAATAGTCCTATTTTAGGAATGAGGAATAGAGATCCAGGAAAGTTAAGGAGCTTCTTAAAGGTCACACAATGAGTACTGCAAAAAGTTAAGTGTCAGACTTCACTCCCCAGGAAGTGGAGCCTTTGCTGTGCTGCTCCTTGCCCCGCAGGGCCAAGACCACAGTTGTGATCTGCCATTTTCGGGTCCTTGCTGCCATTGTACCTGGCCTCACAGAGTCTAAAACACACCTCACCACCCCCAGGGTCTAGAGTCACCACATGGTTCTGCATCCCCGATGCCTGAGTTGCCACCAAGCCCTACTGGCTCAGGTTCCTGAATTGCAGCCATATTCTGCTTCCCGGGCCCAAACCTCCAGAGCCCTCCTTCTTCTCCCGAGTCAGATCAGTTCTTTGCCCTGGCCCCCAGAAGTAGAATTACAGCTACAACCCAGCCCCCTGAGCCCAAACTGCTAATAGTGCCTCAGAGTCCCATATCATGGCTCTCTGGACAACTTACATCCAATAAACACAGACAGCAAAACTGCACCACAAGACCCAGGTGACACAATAGGTTTGTGGTACCCCGAGTCTAGGACCCCAGCCCCACAAATGCTCTAAGCACCTTCACCTGGAACCTAGTACCACTGCAGCTGCATGTAGGCCATGTCTGACCCGATACCAAAAGGGATTTTCTCAGCTAAGTCTCCACATAGTGGGGGAAATAAGAATAAGAGGACCCCAAAAGCCCTCGCCCATGAAGACTTTAACAACCTCCACCACTACTGCCACCGCCACAAACTTCTACAACCTAAGTCACTGAGGCACCCACAGTTATTCAATGAGCCAAAAATGAATACAGCTGAGGAAGCTGCATAGAGATTATATCACTCAACTTACCCAAAAACAGAGTTGTCCTTACTGACCAGCACACTAAGACCAAACTGCTGGTGAAAGTCTTTCTCTATAAAGACGATTCTAGAAGTCTGGAAGAGATAGATGTTCCATCAGATGCACAGATACAAGAAACATCATGCAGAGACAGAAGAAACATAAACAAGCAAGGAAATATGACACCACTAAAGGAATACAATAACTCTCTAGTAACAGATCCTGCCAAAAATGAAATTTAAAAATTTCTGGAAAAGGAGTTCAAAATAATGATTTTAAGGAAACTCAGTGAGATACAAAAAAATGCAGATAGACAATTTAGCAAATCAAGAAAATAATTCATGATATGAATGAGAAATTTAACAAAAGGTAGATATTATTTTCAAAAATAAACAAATGCTGAAGCTGAATAATTCAATGAATAAAATAAATAATATAATAGAGAAATTGAACAACAGACTTGATCAAGCAGAACAAAGAACTCTAAATTCAAAGATAGATCATTTGAAATTATCCAGTCTGAGAAAAAAAAAAAAAGAATGAAAAATAGTGAAGAAAGCCTATAAGACTTATGGGACACCATTAAGAGAACAAATATTCATAGTATGGTGCTGGAAACACTGGATGTCCACAAGCAGAAGAATTAAACTAGACCCCTATCTCTTACATACAAAAGTCAACTCTGAATGAATTAATGACTCAAATACAAGACCTGAAACTACAGAACTATTGGAAGAAAACAAAAACACTGTATCAGAACATTGTGTGGGCAAAGACTTTGAGAAGAGGACCTCAAAAGCACATGAATAAAAAGCAAAACTACACAAATAGGATTGTATCAAACTACAAAATTCCTGCACATTGAAGGAAACAATCATCAGAGTGAAGAGATAACTAGCAGAATGGGAGAAAACATTTGCAAACTATTTATTCAACACGGGATTACTATCTGGAATATACAAGGAACTCAAACAATTCAAAAGCAAAAACCAACCAATCAAACAAAAAAACCCACCAACAATCCAATTTAAAAATGAGCAAATGAGCTGAATAGATGTCTCTTAAAAGAATACATAGGAATAGACAACAGGTATATGAAAAAACATGCTCAAAATCACTAATTGTCAGAGAAATGCAAATCAAAATGACAATGAGATATCATCTTAATACAGTTAGAATGATTGTTATCAAAAAGACAAAAAGTAAATAAATGCTGGTGGGGATGCAGAGAAAGGGAACTCTTATACACAGTTGGTGAGAATGGAAATTAGTGCAGCCATTATGGAAAATAGTGTGGCGCTTCCTCAGAAAGCTACAAATCAAACTACCACATGATCCAGCAATACCACTACTGGATATATACCCAAAGGGAAGGAATCACTATGTTGAGAGATGTCTGCACTCTCATGCTTATTGCAGCACTATTCACAATAGCCAAGATACAGACTCAAACTGTCCATCATCAGACAAATGGATAAAGACAATGTGGTACATATATGCAAGGGAGTACTATTCAGCCACAAGAAAGAATGAATCTTGTCATTTGTAGCAATGTGGATGAGTCTGGAGGATATTATTTTAAGTGGAATAATTCAGGCACAGAAGGACAGATACCATATGTTCTCACACATGTGAAAGCTAAAAAAGTTGATATCATAGAAATAGAGAGTAGAATAGAGGTTACTAGAAGCTGGGAATGATGGAGAGGTAGATAGCCTAATTTTGGTTAACAGATACAAAATTACAGCTACATAAGAGAAATAAGTTCTAGAGTTCTATGGCATTGTAGGGTGATTATAATTAATGACAATTTAGTGTATATTTTTCAATAGCTAGAAGAGTATATTTTGGATATTCCCAATACAAAGAAATGGTAAATGTTTGTGGTGATGGATATGTTAATGAACCCGATTTGATCATTACACATTGTATACATATATTGAAATATCACATTGTAAGCCATGGAGAGGGGCCTAGGTTGATGACTTCATCACAGTTATGAAAACTCTGGAAGTCACAAAGGGTCTAAAAGATGAGAGTCATCCTGGAACCCCAGTTTGGCCTCAGAGAGAGGCCTATTTGAGGTCTCTACTATCTTTGGCACTGGGAGGAGGGAAACCTCCATAGGCTCCAGGGTTCTCTTAGTTTCAGATTCATCACAACTGTAAGGCATCCCATGTTACAGATGGGGAACCGAGATCAAAAGAGTTGTCATTGATGTTGGAGGTCCCACAGTCATTAATTATCAAATTAGAAATAAACCACATATTATAAAACAATATCAATTGTATATTTTGCATGCATATACTAAAGTATGCAGCTGTTTCTGTGTAGAAGTATAATCAGTGATTTATGCTTTCATCTATATTCTGTATCTTGTACACTAAGCAGTCTGATAAGACTTTTCTGAAGCACAGACCTGATCACTTCATTTCCTAAATGGTTATCTTTTCCTCTCAGAAGGAGATTCTCATTTCGTATTATGGCTACAAGCCTAAAAGGAATGAAAGAGTTTAGAACAACTCATGGTGGGAAGTTTAACAGGAAAACCTCATGAAAATGCAGGACTTCAAAAGACCGAAACTTTAGTGTATTCTCATTCATGAGAAATACAACTGCCAAGAAACTGCCTGATGCACACTTGGCTCTGGGACAAAAACAAAACAAAACAAAACCAAAACCAAACCAAAACAAAACATAAAGCTTTTCTTGAGAATTTATAACCATAAGTCAATATCACAGTGTGATCCAAATTCATACAACCTGTGGTCTTCCTAAAATTTCAAAAGACAAATGGGGTTTCTGAGTCCAACCTGATATATGAAAGCACACTGCGGAGTTCCTCCAGTCAATTAGAAAAAGAAAACACAAGACCTCTCTAAACGAACTCAGCTACAATTCAGGCCTTAAAAAATTTCCACAAATAAACTCCCAAGGAAAGTGGCAACTCACAGTTAAAAATCACAAACCTATAAAAGTAAAGCACCACATGAAAGTGCCAGAAGAAATCACAGACAGTAAAGTCAGACACACATAGACTTTAGCACTAGAATTATCAGATAATTATAATATTGCCATGCTTAATAGGATTAAAGACATAAAACAAAGAATTGACAATACAAACCAGCATCAAGAAATGAAAAAATGACTAAGAAAGTTGAAAAACAAAATATCAAATAGATTATCCTTAAATGTAAATGCACTAAATGTCCCCAGTTAAAAGACACAGACTGGTAAATTGGATAAAGAGTTAAGAACAATCGGTGTGCTATATTCAGGAGACCCATCTCATGTGCAAAGACACACATAGGCTCAAAATAAAGGGGTGGAGGAATATTTACCAAGCAAATGGAAAGCAAAAAAAAAAAAGGGATTGCAATCCTAGTCGCTCATAAAACAGACTTTCAACCAACAAAGATCAAAAGAGACAAAGAAGGCCATTACATAATGGTAAAGGGATCAACGCAACAAGAAGAGCTCACTATCCTAAATATGTATGCACCCAATATGGGAGCACCCAGATTCGTAAAGCAAGTTCTTAGAGACCTATAAGGAGACTTAGACTCCCACACAATAATAGTGGGAGACCTTAACACCCCAGTGTCAATAATAGACAGATCAATGAGACAGAAAATTAACAAGGATATTCAGGACTTGAACTCAGCTCCGGACCAAATGGACCTAATAGACATCTTCAGAACTCTCCAACCCAAATCAACAGAGTATACATTCTTCTCAGCACCACATTGCACTTATTCTAAAATTGACCACATAATTGGAAGTAAAACACTCTTCAGCAAATGCAAAAGAACGGAAATAATAACTGTCTCTCAGACCACAGTGCAATCAAATTAGAACTCATGATTAAAAAACTCACTCAGAACCACAAACTACATGGAAACTGAACAACTTGCTACTGAATGACTACTGGGTAAATAACAAAATTAAGGCAGAAATAAATAAGTTATTTGAAACCAATAAGAACAAAGACAGAACATACCAGAATCTCTGGGACACAGCTAAAGCAGTGTTTAGAGATAAATTTATAGCACTAAATGCCCACAGGAGAAAGCAGGAAATATCTAAAATTGACACCCTAACATCACAATTACAAGAACTAGAAAAGCAAAAGCAAACAAATTGAAAAGCTAGCAGAAGACAAGAAATAATTACGATCAGAGCAGAAGTGAAAGAGATAGAGACATGAAAAACCCTTCAAAAAAATCAATAAATCCAGGAGCTGGTTTTGGGAAAAGATTAACAAAATACATAGCCCACTAGCGAGACTAATAAAGAAGAAAAAAGAGAATAATCAAAAAGTCATAATAATATCACTACTGAGCCCACAGAAATACAAACTACCATCAGACAATACTATTAACACCTCTATGCAAATAAACTAGAAAATCTAGAAGAAGTGCATAAATTCCTGGACACATACACCCTCCCAAGACTAAACCAGGAAGAAGCTGAATTCCTGAATAAACCAATAACAACTTCTGAAATTGAGGCAGTAATAGCCTACCAACAAAAAAAAGCCCAGAACTAGATGGATTCACAGCCAAATTCTACCAGAGGTACAAAGAGGAGCTAAAACCATTCCTTCTCAAACTATTCTAATCAATAGAAAAAGAGGGACTCCTTCCTAATTCATTTTATGAGGCCAGCCTTATCCTGATACCAAAACCTTGCAGAGACAAAAAAAAAAAAAAAAAAAAAAGAAAGAAAGAAAATTTCAGGCCAATATCCCTGATGAACATCGAAGTGAAAATCCTCAATAAAATACTGGCAAACCGAATACAGCAGCACATCCAAAAGCTTATCTACCATGATCAACTCGGCTTCATCTCTGGGATGTGAAACTGGCTCAACATACACAAATCAGTAAACGTAATCCATCGCATAAGCAGAACCAGTGACAAAAACCACGATTATCTCAATAGATGCAGAAAAGACCTTTGATAAAATTCAACACCCCTTCATGCTAAAAAGTCTCAATAAACTAGGTATTGATGGGACGTATCTCAAAATCATAAGAGCTATTTTTGACAAACCCACAGCAAATATCAGACTGAATGGGAAAAGCTGGAAGCATTCCCTTTAAAAACTGCCACAAGACAAGGATGCCCTCTCTCACCACTCCTATTCAACACAGTATTGGAAGTTCTGCCCAGGGAAATCAGACAAGAGAAAGAAATAAGGGGTATTCAAATAGGAGGAGAGGAAGTCAAATTGTCTCTGTTTGCAGTTTGCAGATGACATGATTATATGTTTAGAAAACCCCATCATCTCAGCCCAAAATCTCCTTAAGCTGATAAGCAACTTCTACAAGTCTCAGGATACAAAATCATGTGCAAAAATCACAAGCATTCCTATACACCAATAACAGACAAACAGAGAGCCAAATCATGAGCTAACTCCCATTTACAATTGCTATAAAGAGAATAAAATACCTAGGAATAAAACTGACAAAAGATGTGAAGGATGTCTTCAAGGAGAGCTACAAGCCACTGCCCAAGAAAATAAGAGAGGACACAAAAAAATGGAAAAAATTCCAGGCTCATGGATAGGAAGAATCAATATTGTGAAAATGTCCATACTGCCCAAAGCAATTTATAGATTTAATGCTATCCACATCAAGCTACCATTGACTTTCTTCACAGAAGTAGATAAAAGTACTTTAAATTTCATATGGAAATAAAAACAGAGCTTGTAAAACAAAGACAATCCTAAGCAAAAAGAACAAAGCTGGAGGCATCACGCTACCTGACCTGAAACTGTATTACAAGGCTACAGTAACCAAAACAACATGGTACTGGTACTAAAACAGATATATAGACCAGTGGAACAGAACAGAGACCTCAGAAATAATGCCACACATGTACAACCATCTGATCTTTGACAAACCTGACAAAAACAAGCAATGGGGAAAGGATTCCTGTTTAATAAATGGTGTTGGGAAAACTGGCTAGCCATATGCAGAAAACTGAAACTGGACCCCTTCCTTGCACCTTATACAAAAATTAACTCAAAATGGATTAAAGACTTAAACGTAAGACCTAAAACCATAAAAAACCTAGAAGGAAACCTAGACAATACCATTCAGGATATAGGCATGGGCAAAGACTTCATGACTAAAACACCAAAAGCAATGCAACAAAAGCCAAAATTGACAAATGGGATCTAATTAAACTAAAGAGCTTCTGCACAGCAAAAGAAACTATCATCAGAGTGAACAGGCAACCTAAGGAATGGGAGAAAATTTTTGCAATCTATCCATCTGACAAAGGGCTAATACCCAGAATTTACAAGAAACTTAAACAAATTTACAAGGAAAAGCTTAACAACCCATCAAAAAGTGGGTAAAGAATATGAACAGACACTTCTCAAAAGAAGACATTTATGCAGCCAACAAACATGAAAAAATGTTTATCATCACTGGTCATTAGAAAAATGCAAATTAAAACCCAATGAAATATTATCTCATGCCAGTTAGAATGGCTATCATTAAAAAGTCAGGAAACAACAGGTGCTTGGAGAGGATGTGGAGAAATAGGAATGCTTTTACACTGTTGGTGGGACTGTAAACTAGTTCAACCATTGTGGGAGACAGTGTGGCGATTCCTCAAGGATCTAGAACCAGAAATACCATTTGACCCAGCAATCCCTTTACTGGGTATATACCCAAAGGATTATAAATCATTCTACTATAAAGACACATGCACACATATGTTTGTTGCAGCACTATTCACAATAGCAAAGACCTGGAACCAGCCCAAATGCCCACCAATGATAGACTGGATAAAGAAAATGTGGTACATATACATCATGGAATTCTATGCAGCCATAAAAAAGGCTGAGTTCATGTTCTTTGCAGAGACATGGATGAAACTGGAAAGCATCATTCTCAGCAAACTAACACAGTAACAGAAAACCAAACACTGCATGTTCTCACTCATATGTGGTAGCTGAACAATGAGAACATATGGATACAGGGAGGGGAACATCACACACCCATGCCTGTTGTGGAGTGGGGAGCGAGGAGAGGGATAGCATTAGGAGAAATACTTAATGTAGATAACGGGTTGATGGGTGTCGCAAACCACCATGGTGTGTATATACATAGGTAACAAACCTGCACGTCTGCACATATATCCCAGAACTTAAAGTATAATTTTTAAAAAATCAAATAGAACTTCTAGAAATCAGTAATATAAAAATTGTATTTAAACGTCAGTGGATAGATTAAACAGATGATTAGACAGAATGGAAGGAATCTAGTTAACTGTAAGATATATCTGAAGAAATTACCCAGAAAGCAGCCTCAGAGACAAAGAGATGAGACATAAGGAAGAGGTTAAGAAATAAGGATGATAGAAGAAGAGGTCTAACATATGTTGAATTAGACTTCCAGAAAGAGATAATACTAAAAGTGATCATAAGAGGTAATAATTATATAGTACTTACTATGTGCTCCTATTGTAAATCATTTATATACATTAAATTATTAATCTTCACAGCAAACCTTTAGACTAATAATGTTATCCCATTTTACCGATGAGGAAACAAACACAAGAGTTAGAAAATTTGGCTAAGGTCCCATAGGAGAAATGCCAAGTAGCCTGGTCTTGTGTTCTTCACCGTTATGTAATATTTTAAGAGATTATAGCATTAAATTGTCTAAAAATGTTAAATGATAATTGTAAAATCTCAGAAACTCCACAAATCCCAAACAAGATTTGAAAAAGAGTCATTAGATACAAATTGGTGAGACTGTACCATAGCAGAGAAAAATAAAAGCTCTTAGAGAAAAAAAAAGCAGATCACCACAAGTGAATGGCAACCTGACTGACGGCTGCAACAGTAACCATACTGATGGCCACAGCAGTAACACTGGCAGTCGGAAGGTGGATCTTCAGTGTGCTGGAAGAAAGTAATTATCACCCTACAATGTCATGCATGGAAAAACCATCTTTAGAAGATGAGGGTGAAACAATGACATTTTCAGACAGATAAAAGGAGGCATTTACCATGCAGAGACTCTCACAAGAGGAACTCCTGAAGAATGTGTTTTGAGAAATGGAAGATATGAGATGTAAAATGGGAGGATGAACAAAAGCATCGGTGATTATGTGGATAAATCTGTACAAACACTGACTATTTAAAACAATAATAAATGTATCATTTGTTGGAGGGAAACAGAATCAAAATAAAATAATAGAGCACAGTAGGTTAGACGGTAACAGAGGTTAAAGCTTTCTAAGGTCCTGGTATTACTCGTGAGGAGAGCAGATTTCTAGGGACAAATGCATGCTTTGCCCACTGCACCAGAGTATAATACAAGAAAATGCTGAGTCTCAGAACTCTCTTCAATCAACGCATGTTCCCTGTCTGAGGTCACCCAGCTGCTCTAGAATGCAAAGGGGCATGATCTTGTATGGTGTTCATCATTGTGTCTTCATTGCCTGCAACGGTAGCTGGCATATCTTAGGCAAACAATAAACAGCGTTGAATGAATCAATAAATGAGTGAATAGTTTCTTCTGATTGTCTTAAATGCTTCATAATTGTTACTTATAACTCAATTTGGCTGCAGCATAGGCACATGAAAGGAAGTCATAGGAGATAAGGCTGAAAATATTGGTTGGCTCTAGATGATCTAAAAATAATCTAGCTAATAAATATCATGATGTAGAGGGAGAAACGTGACAGATGGTGCATGTGATGTGCTAAGTCCCCTATATTTTATAAGGAGACTCAATATATCCAGTTGTTAACATTGATAAATCAAAAATAGAAACATTGTTTTATTATGCAAAGCTTTTTTAAAAAAGGAATGGAAACAGTATGCAGTGGTTGCTTTTGGGGAATGAGACTCGGAGAGACTTTACATTTCATTTTATACACCTTAGTGTCATTTGAAATAAACCTGATTTTAAAAGATCAAGTGAGCCCCAGGGCCTTGAATGCCAACCAGAAGAGGGCAGACTATTCTTTAGCTATGAAAGCTCATGTTGCTTGATTGGTCTGCTTCCTGCAGAGGCTCATTGTGGGCAACAAAAGACTTCAGGATGGTGATTCCTTGCAGGGAGTGGGGCCGGAGAGGGTAGGGGAGAAACCAAGAGAAGTGATTGGAGTCAGGGCAAATGCTGAGAAACATCTCATGTGGTTTCATGTGTCATACTCTTATTTTCCAGCACCCTCTGTACAGGAAATCACAGGGTTGTTGAGCGTCTTGATAAGCTTTACTTAGCCATCAGTTTTTCACTCCAGCTCCTGCAGGCATCTCCCCATCCTCAGCTGTTTGCCAGTCCCGGGAAAGCACTTCTCAACTCACCAACTCCAGTAGAAAGAAGGGTGTTAAGGTAAGAGTTTGTTCAAGGACCATCTTCTTTCAAAGGCAGTTTTGGTTTTTACCTTGGTCCACATCCTGATGAATTCATCAGGAAAAGGAGACAGGAAGCTCCTTTGAGGGAGCTTTGGATGCTGGCAGCTTAGATGGTGGGAGATCCGAATGGGGTCAAGCAGAGGTTCGTCCCACTTCTGTTCTATCTACCTATATTCTCCCCTTTTCTTCAACCATTCAAATCTGCAACTATGGAGAGAAAAAAATTGCTAATTTTAATTTAGGGGCAGGGTAGGATGAAGGCATTTCTTCCCTAAGCTAAATTGTTATTAATAACCTCAGGTTGCACCAATTTTCTTGTTATTCGAAAAGTTTTTTCTTCATATCTGTCACTGTCTCAGCAGAAAACACACATCACACACTCTAAAGGGGTAGTTTAGAAGAGTTTAGTGAAGAGACTGTTTACAAAGGTGTGAATAGGGATTAAGAAATTATTTAAAGAATGTTGAAGCCCTCAAAGGCAAGTGATAGTGGAGGGCTGTTACCATTGCTAGGTCTGAAGTGATAAGGAGAAAGAGAAGTTCTGAGAACTCAGAATGTACTGTAGTGGTAGCTGTAACTGTAACTGTAGCTGCGGCTACAGGAAAGGGCCACCAGACAGGGCTATGTCCTTCGGTAGAAAAACACCGCCACTGCCAACTCACAGCCCTTCATGGAGCAGGGAGAGAGCCAGGAAAGTTTTTTAAAATCACCCTTCAATCTCCTGTCAAGGTGTCCCTTTGGAGACTGAGTGCCGGGTAGCCCATTGATGAGGCACAGACATGTCTCCTCCCAGGATGCAAAGGCAGGTAGAGAAGGGTGGACATGAGATCCTAATGGCAAATAGGAAAAATCTATTTCTTCCCATAGCCTCTTCTCAGTTTGTATTTCCTGAGACTTTCTCTATTAATGTGATTGAATCAATGTCTCATTCTATCACCTCCCTTTTTGTTTTTTTTTTTAATTGTTTGACCTTCCCATCTAGTGTCACTTCTTTGGACTGGTCTCTATCATCATAAATGCCTTGAGAATGGAATGTGGTTGGAAAAAAAGGGATTGGGAATACATAGGTACTCCCAGGTATAAATACACAGGTATAAGTAATTTAAGTTTATGATTTTGGCTTCTTTAAAAAGAAACCTATTATAGTGATAATCAGAAAGAATGTTTATTAGATTTGGGCTCCAAGACATCAAACATCAAGGCTCCTTCCAATTTCTATTTCCCCATCCCTAAAGAGGTACCCTTACCCTTGTGGTCCTACCTGGCTCCCAAACACAGCAGCATTCCAGCCTGAGAGAAGAGAAAGTAAGAAGGAGTACAGGAGGAGCTGGTTATATCACTTTCTCTCACCTCCCCTTGACCATCACATATGGTTACATGATGCCATCAGCATAAAGGGAAGCTGAGAAATGGACCTTTTTCTGATTTAAGATTCAGAATTATTATGTGTGAGAAAAGCAGAATGGCTTTTGGGGCAACTAGCAGTCTCTATAGTCCCTGATTCTCTTTTAGCATCTGTGCTCAAATGGAGATTTTTCTCAAGACTGCCTCACAAGTAGTGAATGATATAGGCATGGAACAGAAATAAACCCAGAACAGGGCCCCAGGAGACTGGAGTTGGTATTGGACCTGCTTTTCACCATGAGATTCAGGAAACTGTTTTGTACACATTAAGCCTGTCTTTCTTTCTTTGTTACATGAGCATATTACAATAGATGGCCTCCAAGGGACATGTGCTGGAGGCTGGGGATGTAATAGTGAACAACCACAACAAAAATGTTGAGTTTAATGAGGGAGATAAAAGAAAAAACAGACATACACTTAAAAACACAAGTGCAAACTGTGTTCAGTGCCACGAATAAAAAAGCCAACCTGCACTGAGGGACGACAACAGAAGTAGTTTTCCTCCATATCCTCATCAGGTCAACCAGGGCTACAGGAACTAAGACAGCACATGATGGATGCATTCAGTCCTTGATGCCAATTCTGTACCCCCATGGAGGACTCATTCACTTTCCCCTTTGAGGCCTCCAACCCATGAGAGTTTTCTGCAGTGTGGAGTGATTGACAGCTGTTTTTCTGAAGCAAGAAAGAGCTCTTGCATTCAGTTGCTTATTCTCAGTTGCTTATTATCAGTTGGCTTCTATTCTCATCTCTTCTTATTTGATTAATTTCTCTTCCTGTTTCTTAAAGTTGCTTAATCTAGGCTTAAAAAAAACTGCAATTTTGACATTCCATTTTGGATTTGATATGAGCATTACTTGTTGTTTTCTCCTTTCTTCATGTGTAGTCGGCACTGAACCCTTGCAATGGGGCTGCAAGGCTGGTTAAGAACAAGCCCTCTGACACAGATGTGTGGGTTCAAATGCAGGCTCTACCACTTGTTTGTGAGACCTGGAGCATATTACTCAATATATTTGTGCTTTAATCTACTCATCTGTAAAATGGGACTAATAATAGTACTGACTTCTCCGGGCTCTGAAGAGGATTTAAAGAGGCTATACCTGAGGAGCACTCAGCCAGCTGCTATTGTTCACCCCACTGTGAGTAAGGGCTCCTTCCCAAGTGTAATTGACATAAGCATCTGCCTTTTCCCCCAAAGCCCTGCACAGTGTAGACTTGGTTCTTTTTTCCTAATTTCCCACTCCTTTCCCCAAATGATCCTTTTTCACAAATGCTTTAATTCGCAAAGAAAGCTCAAAATCATCTGGGGGAAATAATGGGTCCCCCCCTTAGATGTATGCATACCTCAACACCCCCTAGTCACCCCTAGACACTAGACACACTGAATTGCTGCCTCTCTCTCCTTTTCCCAAATTGCCCCCTTTTCCTCCAAGATACAGAGAAATTCAGATAAACCCTGAATCCTTTCCATAAACTGGAAGTTAAAACTCTTTTGGGTGCTGAGCAAAAGCCATACACTAGCCCTTCCTGGATTGAAGATATGACAGTGGCCATTATTCACTGTCTGTGCAGGCAGAAGCAATCCCTTCAAATACACCAGAGCTTTCCCAGAAGGAAACATGAGGAGTGATGTTTTCTTCATTTCTTTACATGTGTGTGTTTTTAGTGACTAATTTCATTTTAAAATGTTGGTGTTCCATTTAGCCCAAATTTTCAACTACTCTTGGCTCCCCATGCATTCATTCATTCATTCATTCGTGGTAAAAACTTCTTGACTCTCCACTATGCCCTCACATTGAACTAGGCACTGAGGACACAGAAATGGATAAGAGAAAAATTCTTCCTGTTTTCATAAAGCTGACCCACTGAGCCATTTCTAGCCTGACAGGCCTGGCCATCCTCAGACCTGTCCTAGCAAGAAGTCATATCTCCTTTATCACCCTAAATCATGATCTCCATTCTAACTGTTGATGAACCCCTCTCAGTCATTAAGGGTGGCCATGGGTCATGGCCTGGGTCATTTCTTCTGGCCCCTGAGAGGAAATCCGTATGCCAGGATAAAAAGGATGTTGCACTCAGAGTCCTGTCTCTTGCTGTCCCACATATTCTGTCTAGACTTTTCTCCTCCTGCCTCTAGGAGACATGACATGGTAACAGTGAGTGCGGGTGTTTGGGCCTTAGAATATTCCCATATCAGTAGAGGATCTATCTTGTAATAGAAAGAGCCCAGGATTTAGAGTCAGCAAGAAATGAGTTTGAATCCAGGTGCTAGGACTCCCTGGCCTTTAATAAATGACTTAATCTCTTCAAGCCTCTGATTTCCTCTCCTGTAAAACAGGGGAGGTAATTACTACATAATAGGCTGGTCATGACAATCAGTGAACATGCAGCAGGTGTTCAAGTCTTGTTTTTGTTCCCAGGGGCGCCAGTGGAGGTTTTCTGAACATGGATCCAACCACCCCGGCCTGGGGAACCGAAAGTACAACAATGAATGGAAATGATCAAGCCCTTCCTGTGCTTTGTGGCAAGGAGACCCTGATCTTTGTCCTCCTGATCCTCTTCATTGCCCTGGTAGGGCTGGTAGGAAACGCGTTTGTGCTCTGGCTCCTGGGCTTCCGCATGCGCAGGAACGCCTTCTCTGTCTTACCTCCTCAGCCTGGCCGGGGCCGACTTCCTCTTCCTCTGCTTCCCGATGATATATGGCCTGCAGTACCTCATTAACCTCGTCCATCCCATCTCCATCAATTTCCCTAGCTCCTTCGCCACTGTGATGACCTGTGCCTACCTTGCAGGCCTGAGCATGCTGAGCGCCATCAGCACCGAGCGCTGCCTGTCCGTCCTGTGGCCCATCTGGTACCGCTGCCGCCGCCCCAGACACCTGTCAGCAGTCATGTGTGTCCTGCTCTGGGCCCTGTCCCTGCTGCTGAGCATCTTGGAAGGGAAGTTCTGTGGCTTCTTATTTAGTGGTTATGACTCTTTTTGGTGTGAGACATTTGATATCATCACAGCAGCGTGGCTGATGTTTTTATTTGTGGTTCTCTGTGGGTCCGGCCTGGCCCTGCTGGTCAGGATCCTCTGTGGCTCCCGGGGTCTGCCACTGACCAGGCTGTACCTGACCATCCTGCTCACCATGCTGATCTTCCTCCTCTGCGGCCTGCCCTTCGGCATTCAGTGGTTCCTAACATTATGGATCTGGAAGAATTCTGATGTGTTATTTTGTCATATTCATTTAGTTTCAGTTGTCCTGTCGTCTTTTAACAGCAGTGCCAACCCCATCATTTACTTCTTCGTGGGCTCCTTTAGGAAGCAGTGGCGGCTACGGCAGCCGGTCCTCAAGCTGGCTCTCCAGAGGGCTCTGCAGGACACTGCTGAGGTGGATCACAGTGAAGGATGCTTCAGTCAGGGCACCCTGGAGATGTCCGGAAGCAGTCTGGTATAGAGATGGACAGCCTCTACTTCCATCAGATATATGTGGCTTTGAGAGGCAACTTTGCCCCTGTCTGTCTGATTTGCTAAACTTTCTCAGCCCTGATCTTAAAACAGTTAAGATAGTCCTTGTGAGGATTAAGTGAGACAGTGCCTATGAAACAAACACTAAGTGCAGTGTCTCTGGAACCGCCTTACTCACCGGCCTCCACCACATCCCCATGAGAGCCTTGCCAACTCTGGGGTCCAGAACTGTTCCCATTTTTAATGAATCCTACCTTTGACAGAAGGCTGAAAGCAATGCAGAAAAGGTCTACATTTCTTTGGTCACTGCACTTGATAGGGACTCAAAGAATGTTATATTTTTAATAAGTTTCTTTTTCTCTTCCATACAATTCCTGTCTCAACAAAATTAGAAGAATTAAATTTAAATCTAGCTCCAAAAGAGCAGCTGTCTTTCATTTGGGTAGACCTTAGAATATCCCCCTAGCTTAATACATCTTTGTTGAATAAATGGCTTAATAAATGAACAAACTGGTTAATTTTTATGTTAAACCTCTGAAAAGTTTTTTTTTTTTTTTACCAGATCTGAGTAACTGTCTAAATTAATTGCTTTCACTACTTTTGAATTTTGCAAACATGAAATTAAGTTTTAAAATTAGATAAATCAATGTCAACACATATTTAAAGTTTGAGGTAGACTGTCTTCCTGTGGTTTCCTTTCACATGCCATCCCTTAAAATCCCAGCTACACGCCTTCCCAGTCCTTCCCCTTTGCCTTCGCCCTAATCCTCCCTCTCTGGGGGCTCTCTAATTCGTCCTGGAAGTTTCCAATGGTCTTATAGACTCTATGTTTTTGGAGGACAGGCTCTATGTCAGATTTACCTCTTATTCCAAAGAGCTCAGCGCATATATTTTATTAATTAAATTGCACATATTTTTAAAAGTTATGTGTTCCACAAAATCAAATACTAATTGTAAATGTTGCATCTTTTAATAAGTTTTTATTATTTTTAATTGAGGTGTAATTAAGAGAATGATATGCACAGATCATAAATGTACAGCTTAATGAGTTTTGTTAAATGAATACACCCATGTGACTCAAACTTTATTCAAGACAAAATGTTTTCATCATCTCTGAAAGTTCCCCTGTGCTCCTCCCAGTCATTCCTCCTGCCCCTAGAGGCAACCATTGTTTCTATTTCAATCAACAAGTATTAGTTCTGCCTGACCTTTAATTGTATCTTTTTAGAATCATAATATGTGTATTTTTTGTTTCTGGCTCTTGCACTCAACATGATATTTTCAAGATTTACCTATGTTATTGCATCGCATATATCAGTAGTTTGTTCCTTTCATAAAGCTGAGTACTATTTAATTGTGTGAGTGTACTATGGTGTGGCTATTTTCATATTGACAGACACATGTGTGATGTTTTATGAATTTTTTGGCTATTTTAAATAAAGCTGCTGTAAGCATTCTTATTCAAGTCTTTTTGTAGATATATGTTTTCATTTCTCTTATATAGACAACCTGGAATGAAATTGCAGAATGATGGAAAGATGTATGTTTAACTCTATGAGAAATTATCAAGCTATTTTCTAAAATGGTTGTACCATTTCACATTCTCACCAGCAATGTATGAGAGCTCCAGTTGCTCCACATGCTCCCAACAAACATGGTTTTGCCAGTGTTTGAATTTTAGTTATTGTAATGAGTGTTAAGTAGTATCTAATTGTGTTTTAATTTCCATAATGACTTATTAAATTGAGCATCTTTTATGTGTTTTTAGCTACTCTATTTTTTGGCAGTGTCTGTTTAAGTTTTGCCTATTTTTATTAAGTATTTGTGTTTTTCAGTATTAATTTGTATACATTTTTTCATATGCTGAATGATTTCTTTGGTGGTTATGTGTATTATACTTATCCAGTTGGTGGTTTGCCTATTCATTTTTACATATTTATTTATTTTTAATTAACAATTACATATATTATTGGGCACCATGTGATGTTTTGATCAACCTTGTAGAAAGACTAAATCAAACTAATTAACATATCCATCACCTTACCAACTTATTTGTGTGTATATAATGTGAAGGTTAAAAATTTATTCTTTAAACCAAACACTGCATGTTCTCACTTATAAGTGGGAACTGAACAATGAGAACACATGAATACGGGGAGGCGAAGAACACACACTGGGGTCTGTCAGGGGGGGGGGTGGGGTAGGGGAAGGGAGAGCATTAGGAAAACTAAGTAATGCATGCTGGGCTTAATACCTAGGTGATGGGTTGATAGGTACACAAACCACCATGGCACACATTTACCTATATAACAAACCTGCATATCCTGCACATGTACCCCATAACTTAAAATAAAAATAAAAATAAATTTTAACATCTATTTTTTTTTTTTTTTTTTTTTTTTT
>NC_045446.1:45259171-45298991 GCF_002776525.5 Piliocolobus tephrosceles
TTTTTTTTTTTTTTTTTTTTTTTTTGAGACATAGTCTCACTCTGTCACCCAGACTGGAATGTGGTAGCACAATCTTGGCTCACTGCAACTTCTGCCTGCTGGGTTCAAGAGATTCTCATGCCTCAGCCTCCCAAGTAGCTGGGATTACAGGTGTGCACTACCACGCCCGGCTAATTTTTAAAAATTTTTAGAGATGGGGTTTCACCTTGTTGACCTGGCTGGTCTTGAACTCCTGGCCTCAAGTGCTCCACCTGCCTCAGCCTCTCAAAGTGCTGGGATTACAGGCATAAGCCACTGCACATGGACGAATCTCTTCTTCTTCCTCTTTAAAACAAAACAAAACAAAACAAACTTTTATTTTAGGTTTGGGGGGTAGATGTGAAGGTTTGTTACATAGATAAACTCATGTTGTGGGGGTTTATTGTACAGATTATTTCAACACCAACATATTAAGCTCAGTATCCAATAGCTATCTTTTCTGATCCTCTCCCTCCTTCCACCCAGTGCCCTCGAGTAGACCCCAGTGTTGTTGTTCCTTTCTTTGTGTTGTGAGTTCTCATCATTTAGCTCCCACTTATAAGTGAGAACATGTGGCATTTGGTTTTCTGTTCCTGAATTAGTTTGCTAAGGATAACAGTCTCCAGCTCCATCCATGTTCCCACAAAAGACATGATCTCATTCTTTTTTATGGTTGAATAGTATTCCATGGTGCATATGTTCCTCATTTTTTAAAACTTTTATTTTAGGTTTGGGGGTACATGTGAACATTTGGTACATCGGTAAACATGTGTCATGGGGATTTGCTGTATAAATTATTTTATCACCCAGGTATTAAGCCCGGTACCCAATAGTTATCTTTTCTGCTCCCCTCCCTCCTCCCACTCCCCATCAAGTAGACCCTGATATCTCTTGTTTCCTTCTTTATGTTCATAAGTTCTCATCATTTAGCTTTCACTTGTAAGTGAGAACATGTGGTACTTGGTTTTATGTTCCTGTGTTCATTTGCTAACGATGATAGCCTCCAGCTTAATTCACGTTCCCACAAAAGACATGACCTCATTCTTTTTATGGCTGCATAGTATTCCATGGTGTATAGGTACCATATTTTCTTTATTCAATGTCATTGATGGGCACTTAGGTTGATTCTATGCCTTTGCTGTTGTGAATAGTGCTGCAGTGAACATTTACATGCATGTGTCTTTATGATACAATGCTTTATATTCCCCTGGGTATATACCCAGTAATGGGACTGCTCAGCTGAATGGTAGTTCTGCTTTTAGCTCTTTGAAGAATCACCATACTGCTTTCCACAATGATTGAACTAATTTACACTCCTACCAACAGTGTACAAGTATTTTCTTTTCTCTGCAACCTCGCTAGCATCTGTTCTTTTTTGACTTTTTAATAGTAGCCATTCTGACTGGTGTGAGATGGTATCCCATTATGGTTTTGATTTGAATTTCCTTAATGATCAGTGATATTGAGCTTTTTTCATATGCTTGTTGGTAGCATGTATGTCTTCTTTTGAGAAGTATCTGTAAGTGTCCTTTGCCCGCTTTTTAATGAGGTTGTTTCTCTCTTGTAAACTTGTCTAAGTTTTCAACAGAAACTGGATATTAGAACTTTATCAGATAATTTGCAAATATTGTCTCCCATTTTGTAGGTTGTCTGTTTACTCTGTTAATAGTTTCTTTTGCTGTGCAAAAGCTTAATTAGATTCCATTCGTAAATTGTTGCTTTTGTTGCCATTGCTTTTGGTGTCTTTGTCATGAAATCTTTGCCCGTTCCTAGGTCCAGGATAGTATTGCCTAGGCTGTCTTCCAGCGTTTTTATAGTTTTGTGTTTTACACTTAAGTCTTTAATTCATCTTGAGTTGATTTTTGTATGTGGTGTAAGAAAGGGGTCCAGCTTCAATATTTTGCATATGGCTAGTCAGTAATCCCAGCACCATTTATTGAATAGGAAGTCTTTTCCCCATCACTTGTTTTGGTCAGCTTTGTCAAAGATCAGATGGGTTGTAGATGTATGGCCTTATTTCTGGGCTGTCTATTCTGTTCCATTGGTCTATGTGCTTGTTTTTGTACCAGTATCATGCTGTTTTGGTTACTGTAACCTTGTAGTATAGTTTGAAGTCAGGTAATGTGATCCCTCCAGCTTTGTTCTTTTTGCTTAGGATTGCCTTGGCTATTCAGGCTCTTTTTTGGTTCTACATGAATTTTTAAACAGTTTTTTCTAGATCTATGAAGAATGTCATTGGTAGTTGGATAAGAATAGCAAAAAATCTATTCTTATAGCAATGTTGAAATACACAATTCATTGTTATCAATTGTGGTCACAATGTAATTCAATAGATCACAAAAACTTATTCCTCCAGTTTAACTGCAACTTTGTACCCTTTGATAATCATCTTCCCTTTTCCATTTCTCTGTCCCTCTCTAGCCTCTGGTTACCAACTTTCTACTCTGAGACTGACGTTTTTTATATTCCACATATAAGTGGGATCATACGGTATTTGTTTTTATTTTGTTGTTGTTGTTGTTTTTGAGATGGAGTCTGGCTCTGTTGCCCAGGCTGGAGTGCAGGGGCGCAATCTCCACTCACTGCAAGCTCTGCCGCCCCCCGGGTTCACGCCATTCTCCTGCCTCAGCCTCCCTAGAAGCTGGGACTACAGGCGCCCGCCACCACGCCCAGCTAATTTTTGTGTATTTTTAGTAGAGACGCGGTTTCAGTGCGTTCTCCAGGATACTCTCGATCTCCTGACCTCGTGATCTGCCAGCCTCGGCCTCCTAAAGTGCTAGGATTACAGGCATGAGCCACCGCGCCTGGCCCAGTATTTGTTTTTTTGTGCCTGCCTTATTTCACTTAGGATAATATCCTCCAGTTTCATCTATGTTGTCCAAATGACAAAATTTCTTTCTTTTTAAGGCTGTATAGTATTCCACAGTATATAAAACATTTTCTTTATCTATTCCTTCATTAACAAATGCTTAGGTTGCTTTCATATATTAGCTATTGTAAATAATGCTGAAATAAACATGAGGTTGCTGATATCTCTTCAACATATTGATTTCAATTCCTTTGGATATAAACTCAGAAGTGGGATTGCTGGATCATATGGTAATTCCATTTTTAGTATTTTGAGAAACCTCCATTTTATTTTTCAAAATGGTTATACTAATTTACACTCCCACCAACAGTATGCAAGGGTTCTTTTTTCTCCACATACTTGCCAACACTTGTTATGTTTCATCTTTTTTATGATAGCCATTCTAACAGATGTGAGGTGACATCTTATTGCAGTTTTAATTTGCATTTCCCTGATGATCAGAGATGTTGAGCATTTTTAAATATAGCTGTTGGCTATTTGTATGTCCTCTTTTGAGAAATGCCTGTTCAGGCCCTTTGCCCATTTTTATAGTTATACATTTTCTTGCCAATGAGATGTTTGAGTTCCTTATACATTTTGGCTAAGAAGCCCTTATCATATGCATGGTTTGTAAATATTTTCTTTTTTCAACGTATGATTAACACATAATAATTGTACACATTTATGGGATACAACATCATGTTTCAATACTTATACAAATTGTGTAATGATCAAATCAGGATAATTGACATATCCATCACCTTAAACACATTTGTGATGAAAACATTCAAAAATGTATCTTGTAGTTATTTTAAAAATACAATACATTATTGTTTAGTTATCCTACTCTGCAATAGAGAGAGGTTTGCATATATTTGCTTCCATTTCATGGGTTGTCTTTTCACTCTGTTAATTGTTTCCTTTGTTATGCAATAGCTTTTGGTATGATGTAATCTCATTTGTATATTTTTGCTTTTGTTGTCTGTGTGTTTTGGGTCATATCCAATAAATTATTGTCCAGATCAATGTCATGAAACTTTCTCCTATGTTTTCTTCCAGTAGTTTTACAGTGTCAGGTCTTATATTTAAGTCTTTAATCTATTTTAATTTTTGTATGTGGTGAGAGATAAGTGTCTAATTTTATCTTCTGCATGTGGATATCCAGTATTCCCAATTTATTGAAAAGACTATTTTTTCTCATTGTGTATTCTTCATACTTTTATTGAAAATCAATTGACTGTGAATACTTGGGTTTATTTCTGGGATTTCTATCCTGTTTCATTGGTTGATGTGTCTATTTTTATGCCAGTACCATGCTGTTTTTATTACAATAGCTTTATAATATATTTTGAAATCAGAGGGTCTGATACTTCAGCTTTGTTCTTTTTCTCAAGATTTCTTGGGCTATTTGGGGCTTTTGTGGTTTCATAAGAATTGTAAGGTTATTTTTTCTATTTATGTAACAAATAACATTGGAATTTTGATAGAGATTGCATTGAATTTGTAGATCACTTTGGGTTATCTGCAAACACGGACATTTTAACAATATTAATTCTTCTAATCCATGAACATGAGATATCATTCCATTTATGTATTTTCAGTTTCTTTCATCAGCGTTTCAGAGTTTTCTGTGTACAAAATTTTACCTCCTTGGTTAAATTTATTTCTAATTATTTTAATTTTGATGCTATTGTAAATGGAAATTGTTTTCTTATTTTTCAGATACTTCAATTATTAGTGCATAGCATTGCTACTTATTTTTGTATGTTGATTTTGTAACCTGAAACTTCGATTTTGAATCAGTTCTAGCCAGTTTTGGGGGAATCTTTAGGGTTTTCTACATTTCATCAGTAAACAGACAATTTCACTTTTTCCTTTCCTATTTAGATACCTTTTATTTCTTTTTCTTGCCTAACTGCTCTGGCTAGGACTTCCAGTACTATATGGAATAGAAGTGGCAAGAAAGAAATCATTGTCTTGTTCCTGTTCTTAGAGGACAAGCTTTCAATTTTTTACATTGAGTTTGATGTTAACTGTGGGCTTGTCATATATGTACTTTATCATGTTGAGGTACATTCCTTCCATACCTATCTGACTGGGAATTTTAATCATGAACAGATGTTGAATTTCATAAAAAACATTTTCTGCATCTATTCAGGTAATTGTGAAGTTTTGGCCTTCATTTTGTTAATATGGTATCACATTTATAAATTTGCATATGTTGAGGCATCCTTGCATCCTAGGGAGAAATCTCACTTGATCATGGTGAATGATCTCTTTAATATGTTGCTGAGTTTGCTTGGCTAGTATTTTGCTGAGAATTTTTCAATCTATGTCCATCAGAGATATTGGCTTGTAGTTTTGTTTTCCTGTACTGTCCTTGTCTGGCTATTATATCCGAGTAATGCAGGCCTTGTAAAATGAGTTTGGAAGTATTTTCTCATCTTTAATTTTTTGGAAGAGTTTGAGAAAGATTAGTGTTAGTTCTTCAAATAGTGGGTAGAATTTAGTAGTGAAGTCTTTGGGCTTGGTTGAGAGGTTTAGGTGATTACTGATTCAATTTTCTTACTCATTATTGGTTTGTTCAGATTTTTCTGTCTTCATGATTCAGTCTTGGTAGATGTATGTTTCTAGAAATACACTCATTTATTTTAGGTTATTCAATGTGTTGATGTGTCATTGTTTATGGTCATCTCTGATCTTTTATATTTTTGTGGTATCTGTTATAATGTCTACTCTTTTGTGATTTATTTTGATTATTCTTTCCTTTTTTCTTTTAGTCTTGGTAACAATATAACAATTTTGCTTATCTTTTCAAAAAACTTTAGTTTTTTATATTTTCTATTGTTTTGTAGTCTATTTCTGCACTGATCTTTGTTATATGATTGCTTTTTCTAAGTTGGAGTTTACTTTCTTCTTTTTTTAGTTATTTGAGGGATAACATTAGCTTGTTTATTTGAGGTCATTCTTCTTTTTTGATAGGTATTTATTTCTATAAAATTTTCTCTCAAGAGTACTTTTGCTGCATCCCATAAGTTTTGGAATATTGTGTTTTCATTTTCATTTGCCTCAAGATATTTTAAATTTTCCCTTTTTCTTTTGATGCATTGACTGTTCAGAAGCCCATTAATGTCCACATATTTATGAATTTTCCAAGGTACTTCCTGTTACAGATTTCTCGTTTCATGCCATTGTAATTGGAAAAGATATTTGACATGATTTCAATCTTCTTTAATTTACTAAGATTTTCTTTGCAGCTTAACATACATCATTTATCCTGGGAGAACATTCCTGGTATGCTCCAGAGGGAAATATATTCTGCTGCTGTTGGATGAAATGTTCTGTAAATTACTGTTAGGTCCATTTGGCCTAAAGTGTAGTTCAAGTCTGCTGTTTCCTTAATGATTTTCTGTCTGTTTGATCTGTCCAGTGTTGAAAGTACGGTATTGCAGTTTTCTATTATTATATTACAGTCTATGTTTCCAATAAGATCTTTTACTTTGCTTTATATATTTAGGTGAGCTGATGTTGAATATACATTATCTACAACTGTTATATCCTCTTGATGGATTGATCACTTGAGTATTATTAAACAAATTCGTTTTTAAGTAAAAACAAGTTTTTGACTTAAAGTGTGTTATGTTTGATGTAAGTATAGCAATCCCCTGCTCTCTTTTGGTTTCCATTTGCATGGAATATTTTTTCCATCCCTTATTTTCAGTATATGTATGTCCTTAAAGGTAAAGTGAGTCCCTCATGGGTAGCATATGGTTTGGTCTTTAAAAAAAAAAATCCATTCAGCCATTCTAGCCATTTTGATTGAATAATTGAATCCACTTACAACCAAAGTAATTATTCATAAGGACTTATTGCTTCTATTTTGTTAACTTTTTAATTTATAAATTCTGTTTCTCTTTTTCTTGCTTGCTGTCTTCCTTTGTAGTTTGATGATTTTCTGTAGTTGTACACTTTGAATTCTTTCTTTATATCTTTTTTTGTATCTAGTAAAGATTTTTGCTTTACTGGTTACCATGAGACTTACATAAAACATCTTAACTAGTAAGAGGTTATTTTATTTTAACCTGATAACTACTTAACTTTGATGATTTGCAATGTCTACACTTTTACTCGTACTACACAATTTGTTTTTGATACCAAGTATCTGTTGTTTCTTGACTTTAATAACGGCTGTTCTGACTGGTGTGAGATGGTATCTCACTGTGGTTTTGATTTGCATTTCCCTAATGATCAGTGATGTTGAACTTTTTTTCACGTTTGTTGGCTGCATGAATGTATTCTTTTGACAAGTGTCTGTTCATGTCCTTTGCCTACTTTTTAACGGGGTTGTTTTTTTTTTTTTTTTTTTCTTGCAAATTTGAGCCCCTTGTAGATTTTGGATATTAGACCTTTGTTGGATGGACAGACTGCAAAGTTTTTCTCGAACTCTGTAGGTTTGCATATCACTCTGATGATAGTTTCTTTGCTGTGCAAAAGCTCTTTAATTAGATCCCATTTGTCAATTTTTACTTTTGCTGCAATTGCTTTTAGTGATTTTATCATCTTTATTCATGCTGAAGTCCTGAATGGTATTGCCTAGATTTTCTTCTAGGGTTTTTATACTTCTGGGCTTTACATTTAAGTCTTAATCCATCTTTAGTTAATTTTTGTATAAGGTGGGAGGAAGGGTCTCAGTTTCAGTTTTCTACAAATGGATAGCAAGTTCTCCCAGCACTATTTATTAGATAGGGAATCTTTTCCTCATTGCTTGTTTTTGTCAGGTTTGTTGAAGATCAGATGGTTGTAGATGTGCGATCTTATTTCTGAGTTCTCTGTTCTGTTCTATTGGCCTATGTGTCTGTTTTTGTACCAATATCATGCTGTTTTGGTTATTGTAGCCTTATAGTATAGTTTAAGTCAGTAGCGTGATACCTCCAGCTTTGTTCTTTTTTCTTAGGATTGTCTTAGCTTTACAAGCTTTTTTTTGGCTCCATATGAATTTTAATATAGTTTTTTCTAATTATGTGAAGAATGTCAATGGTAGTTTGATGGGAATAGCATTGAATCTATAAATTACTTTGAGCAGTATGGCCATTTTCACAATATTAATTCTCCTATAAATGAACATGGAATACTTTTCCATTTGTTTATGTGTTCTCTGGTTTCCTTGAGCTATGGTTTGTAGTTCTCTTTAAAGAGGTCCTTCACTTCTCTTGTTAGCTGTATTCCGAGGTATTTTATTCTCTCTGTAGCAATTATGAATGGGAGTTCATTCATGATTTGGCTCTCTGCTTGCATGTTGTTGCTGTATACAAATGCTTGTGACTTCTGCACATTGATTTTGTATTCTGAGACTTTGCTGAAGTTGCTAATTGGCTTAAGGAGCTTTGGGGCTGAGACAATGGGGTTTTCTAGATATAGGATCATGTTATCTGCAAACAAAGACAATTTGACTTCATCCTTTCCTATTTAAATACTCTTTATTTCTTTCTCTTGCCCTATTGCTCTGGCCAGAACTTCCAAAACTATGTAACTATGTTGAATCAGAGTGGTGACAGAAGGCATCCTTGTCTTGTGCTGGTTTTCAAGGGGAATGCTTCTAGCTTTTGTTCATTCAGTATAATATTGGTTTTGGTTTTGTCATAAATGGCTCTTATTATATTGAGGTATGTTCCTTCAATACCTCGTTTATTGAGAGTTTTTAACATGGACAGGTGTTGAATTTTATCAAAGGCCTTTTCTTTGTCTATTGAGATTGTCATGTGGTTTTTGTCTTTAGATCTGTTTATGTGATGGATTACACTTATTGATTTGCATATGTTGAACCAGCCTTGCATCCCAGGAATGAAGGCAACTTGATTGTGGTGGATAAGCTTTTTGATGTGCTGCTGGATTTGGTTTGCCAGTATTTTATTGAGAATTTTTGCATTGATGTTCATCAGGGATATTGGCCTGAAGTTTTCTTTTCTTTTCTTTTCTTTTGTATCTCCACCAGTTTTGATAGAAGGATAATGCTGGCCTCATAGAATGAGTTAGGGAGGAGTCTCTCCTTTTCAGTTGTTTGGAATAACTTCAGAAGAAATGGAATCAGCCCCTGTTTGTATTTCTGATAGAATTCAGCTGTACATCTATCTGGTTATTGGCTTTTTTGGTTGGTAGGCCATTTATTACTGCTTCAATTTTGGAAGTTGTTATTGCTCTATTCAGGGATTCAACTTCTTCTGGGTTCACTCTTGGGAGGGTATATGTGTCCAGGAATTTATCCATTTCTTCTAGATTTTCTCCTTTATTTGCATAGAGCTGTTTATAGAATTCTGTAATGGTTGTTTGCATATTTTGGGGGTAAGTGGTGATATCTCCTTTACCATTTTTATGGTATGTATTTGATTCTTCTTTCTTTTTTTCATTAGTCTAGCTAGTGGCCTATTTATTAATTAAATAGTGGTCTATTTTATTACTATTTTCCATAAAACAGCTCCTAGAATGGTTTTTTTTGAAGGATTTTTTATGTCTCTATCTCCCTCAGTTCCACTCTGATCTTGGTTATTTCTTGTCTTCTGCTAGCCTTGGGGTTTATTTGCTCTTGGTTTTCTAGTTCTTTCCGTTGTAACACTAGGGTGTCAATTTGAGATCTTTCTAGCTTTTTTATGTGGGCATTTAGTGCTATAAAATTCCCTCTCAAGACTGCTTTAGCTGTATCCCAGAGATTCTGGTATGTTATCTCTTTGTTTTCACTGACTTCAAAGAACTTTTTGATTTCTGCCTTAATTTCATTATTTACCCAGTAGTCATTCAAAAGCAGATTGTTCAATTTCCATGTAGTTGTGTGGTTTTGAGTTATTTTCTTACTCTTGAGTTCTAATTTGATTGCGCTGTGGTCTGAGAGACTGTTTGTTGTGATTTTAGTTCTTTTGCATTTGCTGAAGTGTGATTTACTTTCAATTATGTGATCAATTTAAGAGTAAGTGACATGTGGCACTGAGAAGAATGTATATTCTGTTGCTTTGGGGTGGAAAGATCTACAGGTATCTATCAGGTCTACTTGATCCAGAGCTGAATTCAAGTCCTGAATATCTTTGTTAATTTTCTGTCTTGATGATCTAATATTGATACTGGGGTGTTAAGATCTCCCACTATTGATGTGTGAGAGTCTAAGTCTCTTTGTAGGTCTCTAACAAGCTGTTTTATGAATCTGGGTGTGGGTATTGGGTGCATATATATTTAGGATAGTTAGCTATTCTTGTTGAATTGACCCCTTTATCAATAGGTAATGCCCTTCTTTGTCTTGTTTGATTTTTGTTGGTTTAAAGTCTATTTTATCAGAAACTAGGATTGCATCTCCTGCTTTTTTCTGCTTCCCATTTGCTAGGTAAATTTTCTTCTATACTTTTCTTTTGAGTCTATGTGTGTCTTTGCATGTGAGATGGGTCTCTTGAATACAGCACACTGATGGGATTTTTACTTTGCCCAGCTTGTTACTCCATGTCTTTTAATTGGGGCATTTAGGCCATTTACATTTAAGGTCAATATTGTTATGTGTGAATTTGATCCTGATATTATGATGCTAGTTGGTTATTTTGCAGACTTGTTTACGTATTTGCTTCACAGTGTCAGTGGTCTGTGTATTTCAGTGTATTTTTTGCAGTGGCTGGTAACGGTTTTTCCTTTGCATATTTAGTGCTTCCTTCAGGGGCTCTTGCAAGGCAGGCCTGGTGATGCTGAATTCCCTCAGCATTTGCTTATCTAAAAAAATTTTGTTTCCTTCACTTATGAAGCTTAGTTTGGCCAGATATGAAATTCTAGGTTGGAAATTCTTTTCTTTAAGAATGTTGAAAATTGGCCCCAATCTCTTCTGGCTTGCAGAGTTCCTGCTTGAAGGTCTGCTGTTAGTCCGATGGGCTCCCTTTGTAGGTGACCTGACCCTTCTCTTTGGCTGCCCTTAACATTTTTTTCTTTCATTTTGGCCTTGGATATCTGATGATTATGTGTCTTGGGGTTGATCTTCCCATGGTGTATTTTACTGGGGTTCTCTGGATTTCCTGATTTTGACTATTGGCCTGTCTTGCTAGGTTAAGGAAGTTCTCCTGGATGATATCCTGAAGTATGTTTTCTAACTTGGTTCCATTCTCCCCATCTCTTTCAGGTACCCCTATCAGTCATAGGTTTGGTCTTTTAACATAATCCCATAGTTCTTGGAGGTTTTGTTCATTCCTTTTTATTCTTTTTTCTCTAGTCTTGTCTGCCTGCCTTATTTAAGCAAGACAGTCTTCAAGCTCTGATATCCTTTCTTACACTTGGTCTATTTGGCTATTGATACTTGTGTTTGCATTATGAAGTTCTCGTGCTTTTCAGCTCCATCAGGTCATTTATGTTCCTCTCTAAACTGGTTATTCTGGTTAACAGCTCCTATAATGTTTTATTATGGTTCTTAGCTTCTTTGCAGTGGGTTAGAACATAATCCTTTAGCTTGGTGAAGTTTGTTATTACCCATCTTCCAAAGCCTACTTCTGTCAGTTCATCCATGTCAGCCTCAGCCCAGTTCTGTGCCCTTGCTGGAGACATGTTGTGATCTTTTGCAGGAGAAGAGGCACTCTGGCTTTTTGAGTTTTCAGCATTTTTGCATTTATTCTTTCTCATCTTCATGGGTTATCTACCTTTAATCTTTGAGGCTGCTAACTTTTGGATGGGTTGTTTGTGGTTTATTTTTCATGAAGATGTTGCATTCAGTTTGTTTTTCTTTTAGCAGTCAGGCCTCTCTTCTTGTAGAGTTGCTGTGGTTTGCTTGGGGTCTACTCCAGCCCCTATTCACCTGAGTACCTCCTGCCCTGGAGATATCGCCAGTGAGGCTGCAGGCCAGCAAATATGGCAGCCTGTTCCTTCCTCTGGGAGCTCTGTCCCAGAGGAGCACTGGCCTGATGCAGGCAGGAAGGTTCTTGTAATAAGGTGTCTGAGACTCCTGTTGGGAGGTCTCACTCAGTCTGAAGGAGGAGGTTCAGAGACTCACTTAAATAAACAGTCCATCTGCCCCTTGGCAGGGCGGGCATGCTGCCCTGTGGGGAAATCTCCCTCACCCGGGCTTCCCTGGCTCTTCAGAGCCAGTAGGCAGAAAAGACAAAGATCGCTTATCCAGAATAGGCAGCTGCTCCTCCTCCTCTTAGGGGCTCTTCTCAGGGGTATCAGTGTTCTATCCATAAACCCCTGGCTAGGGATGCTGAGATTCCCACAGGGAATCCCCTCCCAGTGAGAAGGAGTGAATCCAGGTTCCTCCCTATCTCCCAGGCAAAAGAAAGTGGCCGACTGGAGCTGCAATGATGGCGGCCACCCTTCCCCTAGGTACCTCAGTCTTCTTAGGCAGTTTCTAGCTGGGTGCACTGGCCGGCAGTGATGCCAAACCAGTGGGTTTTAGCTTGTGGACCTCCGTGGGAGTGAGGCCATTTGATTCCCTGGCTTCAACCCCCTCCCCAAGAGAGTGAACAGATCTCCTGCCTCACGGGAGTTCCCAGAGCCAGAGTATGCAAACACTCCAGTGTCTCAGTATCCGCTCAAAGCGCCGCCCACCCAAGTAGCCACCATGATTCTTCACAGCTTTATGCTTGGGACCCAAGGCTCTGGTAGCGGGGGCTCAGGAGGGGACCTCCTCATCTGCAGGTTGCCAGGATCCATGGGAAAAGCCTGGTTTTCAGGGAGGGGAAGCACAGTCCCTCACTATCTCCCTTGGCTAAGGGAGTGAGTTCCCTTTGCCATCTGCAGCTCCTGGGTAGGATCTTGCTCCATCCTGTTTTTGCTGGCCCTTCGTGGGTTACGCCAACCATCTAGTCAGTCCCAATAAGAGAACATTGGTACCTCAATTGAAGATGCAGCGTTCACTCCCAGTTTTTGTCCTTGGTGGGAGAAGCAGAGAGGAGCTGCCTCGATTCAGCCATCTCAGTTCCACCCAACATTTCTTATAAGGTAGTTCTCATGGTGATAAATTCCCTCGGCTTTTGTTTGCCTCAGGAAGTTTTTACCTCCTCTTCATTTTCTAATGACAGAATTGCCGAGTGTAGTATTTTTTATTGACAGGGGTTTTTTCTTTAAGCTTTTTAAATATATCATCCTACTTCTTTCTGGCCTGCAAAGTTTCTGCTGAAAAATCCACTGATAGTCTCACATGTTCCTTTGTACATAACAAGTGACTTTTTCATTTTTTTCCTTTCTGCCCCTCATATTGGATGATTTATAAGTACCAGCCTTCAAGTTTGTTAATCTTTTCTTCTGCTTGATCTAGTCTGTTATTGAATCCTTGTGTTGAAGTTTCAAATTTGGTTATTGTATTGTTTAGCTTGATTTCTGTTTGGCACCTTTTTAGATTTTCTTCTTGTTGAAATGTTCTGTTTGTTCATGCATTGCTCTCCCTACCTCAGTAAACATCTTTATGATTGCTCTTTGGAATTCCCTGCCGGGTAAAGAATATATCTCTATTTCATTGGGGTTGGCTTTTGGAGATTCATCTTGTTCTTTTATTTGGAACCTATTTTCATGTTTCTTCATTTTCCTTTACTTTTTATGTTGGTGTCTGCACATTAGATAAGACAATAACTTTCTTTAGACTTGTTAAACTGGTCTCATGTAGATGCTCCTCTCAGTCTTGTTAAACTGGTCTCATGTAGATGCTCCCCTCAGTCTTGTTAAACTGGTCTCATGTATATGTTCCTCCCCAGTAAGCTCTGCCAGAGATTCTAAGTGCCTGTAAACTGTTTGTGATTGTCTAACACACTCTTCGTTCTTAGTGGCCCCAAGAGACTGCAGAGTGCCAATGGTTCTATTGCCTTGAGATAGGTGGGTTAAAATCCAGTCCCTCAGGATGCAGCTGGAGAAGTTGGAGTGTTAGATGTGTGTTCCATTTCCTTCTTTCCTGTGGAGAAGCTGAGTGCCAGAGTTTACCTTCCACTTGTTCTGCTGTACACCAAAAAGAGGATCTGTGGCACATGCCAATATTCTTGTTCAAAATGCTCGCTTTGAACATGGGGAGACAGATGCTGAATGTTTGTAGTTTAGAAAATACCTTTTTGTTCTCTGTGGTCTAGGAGACTGAGTATGAGCCTCATCAACTCCCAGAGCTAGGTGATTTAGGATCCATTCCCTCGGTTAGGAGCTATAAAACTTAGGACACTCAATGCACACAGAAAATACTACCAGAGATAATCTGAACATCTAGATATTTTGCTGGAGCAAGCAAGGAAAGTGCCATCTCTCTTGTTCCTGCTGGCAGAGACCTCCGACCTCTTTCTAGGAAGAGACTGTAGGGCTGGAAGTTATCACTGAAGCAAGCTGGAGAAGAAGGCATAGGGAGTGCCCACTCTCCTGTTTAAGCAAGCAGAAGTCTCCCACCCACCTTTCAGAGAGAGACTTCTGGATTGCAGTTATTGCTGAAGTAAGCCAAGGAAGAAGACACAAGGGGTGCACACTTTCCTTTTTAGGCATGGGGAGGCTCCCTAGCCTTCTTCCAATGAGAGATTGCAGGGATATATTTCTGGAGCAAGCTGAGGAAGAAAGCACAGGCAGTCCTGTCCTTCCCATTCTTGTTGGCGGAGTCTCTCTTTCCACAGAGCGATTGCAGGGCTGGAATTATTGCTGGAGTAATCCAGGGAAGAAGGTGTGGGGAGTGCCCACTTTCCCCTTAGGCCATGGTGATATTCCCTCTGTCTCCTTGCAATGAGAAGTTGCACGGAATTATCACTGAAGCAAGCCAGGGAAGAAAGTGCAAGTTGCCATTCTTGCCATTTAGGCTGGAGTAGGTTTATTCTTTATTTGCTACATAACCCCCGAGATACTGGCTTGTTAGAGGCCAGAACCACAGGGAACTACCAGAAAAGTGTGAAGTCAACCCTTTCTAAGGGATTTTGGAAAATGTGTTGGTCCTGGGGACTACAGGTGCTAGGAATGTTTTCAGGGTTCAAAGCCCTGCTTTGTTTTTTGTGTTTGAGGAAAATCTTTCTCCATACTGTTCCTCAAGCAAGGAGATTTAAAGGCCAAGTCCTTAGACAGGAACTGTGAAAGTTGTATATCATATGTGTGGTACAACCCCATGCCCCTCAGAAAGAAGCTGAGAGTTGGAGATTCCTTCCTGATTGTAAGGTGCTGTGCTCAAGGTGGGGCTAGTGTACAAGTGTATCTCTGCTTCTCCTATCAAATTTGATGTGGGAATTTTCTCAATATTCTGGTGTGTAGCAGTCTTTCAACTAAATTCTATCTTTCTCTTGGACTGAACTGATCCATATGTAGGTGTTTACTCAGTATGTCAGTGGGAGGAGAAATAGTCAAGAGCCTCCTGTTCCAACATGTTGCATGTTGTTGATGATGTCTTTTGTTTTTTTGTTTTTTTTTCAAAAGGTGCAGCTCTGTGACCCAGGCTGTAGTGCAGTGGCACAATCTTGGCTCAATGCAACCTCTGCCTCCTGGGCTCAAAATGTCCTCCCACCCCAGCCTCCCAAATAGCTGGGATTACTGGGATTACAGGTGCATACTACCACACCAGGTTAATTTTTCTATTTTTTTTTTTTTTTGTAGAGATGGGGTCTCACCTCATTGCCCAGGCTGGTCTCAAACTCCTGAGCTCAAGTGATCTGGCCACCTTGGCCTCAAAAAGTGCTGGAATTACAGCAGTGAGCCACTGCACTTGGCCACCTTTTATTTCTAATGCAGTATTTTTTATAGTACTTTTAGGTTTTCAGAAAAACGCACAGAAAATACAAATGGTTTCCATAAACTCCCTCTTCCTATCCCCACCCCCATACATTCTTCTATGTTTAACAGATTGAATTAGTGTGGTATATTTGTTAACACTGATAAACCAAGACTGATGTATTACTATAAATTTAAATCCATAGTTTACATTATGGATTATTCTTTATGTTGTACAGTTTGATGGGTTTTGACAAATCCAGAATGTCGTGCATCTACTATTACAGTAATGTACATAATAGTTTCCCTGCCCTAAAAACAACTTTTACTCCACTTATTCATTCTTCCCCACCACGCCATCCTCAAACCACTGGCAATCATTGTTCTATTTACTATTTCCATAGTTTTGCCTTTTCTAGATGTCACATAGCTGGAATTACACAGTATGTAGCTCTTTCAAACTAGCTTCTTTCACTTCGCAATAGGCATTTAAAGTGCTTCCTTATGTTTTCATAGCTTGATAGCTTCTATTGATGAATAATACTTCATTTATAAATATTCCACAGTTTGTTTTTCTATTCACTATTAAATGATATCTCAATTGCTCCCAAATTTTGGTAATTATGACTAAAGTTGCCATAAACATTTTTATGTAAGTTTTGTGTGGATATAAATTTTCAACTCATTTGAATAAATATCTAGGAGCATGATTGCTAGGTCTTATAACAAGCCTAACTTTGTCTTTATTAAAAACTTGTAGACTGTTTTCCTAAGTGGCTTTACTATTTTGTATTCCAACCAGCTATGTGTAAGAATGCCTCTTGTGGGCCGGGCGCGGTGGCTCAAGCCTGTAATCCCAGCACTTTGGGAGGCCGAGACGGGCGGATCACGAGGTCAGGAGATCGAGACCATCCTGGTCTACACGGTGAAACCCCGTCTCTACTAAAAATACAAAAACTAGCCGGGCGAGGTGGCGGGCGCCTGTAGTCCCAGCTACTCCGGAGGCTGAGGCAGGAGAATGGCGTAAACCCGGGAGGCGGAGCTTGCAGTGAGCTGAGATCCGGCCACTGCACTCCAGCCCGGGCGACAGAGCAAGACTCCGTTTCAAAAAAAAAAAAAAGAATGCCTCTTGTGCCACATCTTCCCCAGAATTTAGTGTTGTCAGTGTCTCAAATTTCAGGTTCAAACACTAATAGGTATGTAGTAGTATCTTATTTGTTTGTTTATAACTCTCTAATGACATATCATAGTATGCATTTTTTCACATGCTTATTTGCCATCTTTGTAACTTCTTTGGTAGTAAGTCTATTGAGATCTTTTGCCCATTTTAAATTGTGTTGTCTATTTTCTTATTGTTGAATTTTAAATGTTATTTGTATATCTGGATACTAGTCCTTTTCAGATATGTATTTTGCAAACATTTTCCTCCAGTTCATGGCTTACCTTTTCATTCTGTTAAGAGTGTAGTGTCTTTTGCAGAGCAAATATTTTAGTTTTAGTAATGTTGTACAATATCTGGACTTGGTTGATTAGGGCAGGAGAATATTGTCTTCAGGGGTGGGAGCTTCTTAAAGGAGATGGTTGGGGATACAGGCTTAGGATTGGTTGTTTACAAATAGAAATAATGCTCTCATGGGAGTAGTTTTCTATACCTAAGAATTACCTAACCTGGGGAGGGGCAGTATCTCCCAGGTCAGCATGGTTTTGAGATATCAAAGCATAATAAAGTAAGGAAAAAATTTTAAAACATGATTAATCAGCAACTAACATCACACATAAAGATGAAAAGCCAGATGCTCTTTCTAGTAATGTCTCTTTCAGGTTTTGGTATTCAGATAATGCTGGCCTCACAGAATGAGACAGGAAATACTTACTCTGTTTCTATTTTCTGGGAGAGATTGTAGAGAATAGTATCATTTCTTCTTTGAATATTTGATAGAATTGACCAGTGAAAACATCTGGACCTGGGGCTTTATGTTTTGGGAGGTTGTTTATTATTGAGTCAATTTTAAAACTAGATATAGGTCTACTCACGGTATCTATTTCTTCTGTGTGAATTTTAGTAGATGCATGTTTCATGAATTATATTTCATCCAAGTTATCCAATTTGTGGGCATAACGTTATTCATCGTATTCCTTTATTGTCCTTTTAATGTCCATGGGATCACTTGTGATACTCTCCTCTTTCCCTTCTGATATTAATAATCTGTGTCTTTTTTTTCCCTTTGGTTATGCTGGCCAAAGGTATATCGATCTTATTTATATTTTCAAAGAAAAACTTTTGGTTACATTGATTTTCTCTATCAATCTCCTATTTTTAATTTCACTAATTTCTGATCTGTTTTTTCTTCATCTGCTTACTTTGCAGTTAATTTGCTCTTTTTTTTTTAAGTTTCCTAAGGTAGAAGCTTAGATTATTGATTTTAGTTCTTTAGTAATTACATGATTTCACTGCTATCAATTTTACTCATTAACTGCTTTTGCTGCATTCCACACATTTTGATGTTTTATTTTTATGTAGTTGATAATATTTTAAAATTTTTATTGAGACTTCTTCAACCCATGTGATTTTTTTTATTTTTAGTTTTTGAGACAGAGTGTCACTCTGTCCGCCAGGCTGGAGTACAGTGGCACAATCTCAGCTCACTGCAACCTCTGCCTCCTGAGTTCAAGCGATTCTCCTGCCTCAGCTTCCCGAGTAGCTGGGATTACAGGTGCCCACTACCATGCCCAGCTAATTTTTGTATTTTTAGTAGAGATGGAATTTCACCATATTGGCCAGGGTGGTCTTAAACTCCTGATCTCAGATGGTTCACCCACCTCAGCCTCCCAAGGTGCCGGGATTACAGGCATGAGTAACTGCGCCCAGCCACCCACGTGGTTTTTAGAAGTGTGTTGTTTAATCTCAAATCCTCCAAATGTGAGAATTTGCTGTCTTTCTGCTATTGATCTCTGGGTTAATTGTATTATTGTATGAAAACATATGCTGTATGATTTATATTCTTTAATTTTGTTAAGGTATGTTTCATGACCCAGGATATGATTTATCTTGAATGTTCCATGTAAACTTGAGACTATGCATTCTACTGTTATTGGATCAACCTGTTGGAAGTCAACAAGATCCAGTTGATTGATGGTGCTGTTCAATTCAATTATATATATACTTAATGATTTCCTGCCTACTGGATCTCTCAATTACTGAGAGAGTGGTGTTAAGGCTCCAATGCTAATAGTGGACTTACCTATTTTCCCTTACCTTCCTATCAGTTTTTTGCCACAGATATTTTGTTGCTATGCTGTTAGGCACATATGAATTTAGGACTATTATATTATATCTTATTGGAGAATTGATCCCTTTATTGTGGGGCCAATGCCCTTATTTATCCCTGATAGTTTTCCTTGCTCTGAAGTCTTCATCTGAAATAAATATAGCTACTATAAGCTTCTTTTGATTAGTATTAGTATGACATCACTTTCTTCATCTTTTATTTTAATCCATTGTATCATTATATTTGAAGTGGGTTTCTGTACACAACATAGAGTTAGGTATTGCCCTTTTTCCACTCTTATAGACTCTTCCTTTAAATTGATATATTTAAACCATTCACATTTAAAGTGATTATTGATACAGTTGGATTTATATCTACCATATATGTAATTGAATTCTATTCATTGCCCCTCCTTTCTTTCTCTCCCCACTTCCACTTTTTTGCCCTCTCTTGTTTTAACTGAGCAGTTTATGATTCCATTTTCTTTTCTCTCTTGGCATATCAATTATACTTCTTTTAAAAGTTTATTTTAGTGATTGCCTTAGAATTTATAATATATATTCACAACTACTCTAAGTCCACTTTTACTTCATGAATAGTGTGGGTACTATATGATAGAATATTTTCGATTCCTCTCTCTGCTATCTTATAACATTCCTGTCATATATTTTTCACTTACATAGTGCACAGACTACAATCATTCAATATTGTTACTATTATTTTGAACAAACTGTTACTTGCTAGTTAAGAACAGAAGATATAAAAAATACTACTTTGCCTTCATTTATTCCTTCTTGAAACTTCTTCCTTTATGTAGGGCTGCGTTTCTGATCAGTATCAGTTTCCTTTTCTCTAAAGAATTTCTTTAACCTTTCTTGCATGGCAGGTCTACTGAAACAAATGTCTTCAATTTTTGTTCCTTTGAAACAGCCCTTTTTATTCCTCACTTTTAAAGGATGATTTCACTAGGTACAGTTTTAAGTTGGTGGTTGTTTTCTTTCAACACTTTAAATATTTCATGCCATGCCCTTTTTGCATGCCAGAATCCTGAAGAGAACTCTAGTGTTATTCTTATCCTTGCTCCTCTATAGGTAAGGTATTTCCTCTCCGCCTTCATTCAAGATTTTGTCTTTGATTTTCTGCAGTTTGAATACCATATGCTGAGGTATAGATTGTTTGGTATTTATCCTGCTTGATGTTTTCTGAGTTTCCTGTTCTGTGGTTTGGAGTCTGTCAATAATTTTAGAAAATCCTTGGACATTACTACTTCATATATTTTTTCAGTTCTTTCTTAATTTCTTCTTCAGTATTTCTATTATATGTATGTTGCTATCCTTTTTAAATATTTATCTCCTACTTGTGAACATTCTGTTTCACTTTGGATTTTTTTTGTGTTTTCCTCTTTGCTTTTCATTTTTGGGAAGTTTCTATTGACATATCATCAGGCTTATTCTTTTCTAGGTTGGGTCCAGTCTACTCATGAGCCCATCAAAGATATTCTACATTTCTGATACAGTGTTTTTTTTTTTAATTTCTAGTATTTCTTCTTAGAATTTTCATCTCTCTGCTTATATTATTCATCTGCTCTTGCATAATGTTCACTTTCCCTTAGCATCCTTAGCACATTAATCAGTTATTTTAAATTTCCAATCTGATAATTCAAAATTCTCCATCATATCCTAAACACTTTACATCTTATACAGGGAGTCAGTTGATCCTGTTATTAATGTTGGTAAACTTTAAAAATAGAAATAAAAAATGTATTGCTCAAATTTATAATGATCTATATTTACATAACCTATATTAACAATCTATACAAATATTTATATTGACTAGTAAAATATACATTCATATATAATACATTAATATACATTATTAACCTATAATCAGAATAAGATAGTTTAACATAATAATAAAAGAACTGAAGCAAGTTGTTGGTTCTGGAGACTAGGATTCGTTAAGACTTTCACCTTTTGAATGAATTAACAGCATTTGCAGTGACCTGAATGAGATTATTATCCTAAGTGAAGTAACTCAGGAATGAAAAACCAAACATCGTATGTTCTCACTGATATGTGGGAGCTAAGCTATGAGGATGCAAAAGCATAAGAATGACACAATGGACTTTGGGGACTTGCGGGGAAGAGTTGGTGGGGGCAGGTGAGGGATAAAAGACAACAAATTTGGTGCAATGTATACTGCTCGGGTGATGGGTGCACCAGGATCTCACGAATCACCATTAAATAACTTACTCATGTAACCAAATACCACCTGTATCCCAATAACTTATGGAAAGATAAACCAAAAGACTTTCACCTTTTATTTGACACACATCTGTGTCAATTGGAAAGAAAGTGAAAACCAGCATAGAGACTTCCTCTTTCCTGCTGCCAGATTATAAATTCCCTGCTGAAACTCATTATCTCCTTCCAGCCCATCTCCATCCCCTACTTCTATGTCACCAAAACCTCTCTCTACATTATGAGTCTACGCATGCTCAGTGCCATTAACACCAAGCACTGCAGTCCACACTGTGGTGCATCTGGTATACTGCTACCACACCTGAGACAGAAGTCAGCTGCCGTATGTGTCATCTTGGTCCTGTCCCTGCTGCTGAGCATCCTTGAAAGGAACTACTGTAGCTTCTTTTGGGGTACTCTAATTTTGTTTGGTGTCAGGCACTTTATTTCATTACCATGTAGCTGATATTCTTATTTTTGTCAATTCATTCTTCTGTTTTGATTGCACTGTGTTTATCTTGACCTGCTAGCAGCTGCACCAACCCTATTATTTGCTTTCTTTGTTGGCTCCTTTAGGCAGTATCAATATGGGAAGACCCTCAAGCTGGTTCTCCAGAGGGCTCTGCAGGACACTGCTGAGGTAGATGAAGGTGGAGGCAGACTTGTTCAGGAAACCCTGAAGCTGTCGGGATGCAGACTGAGGCAGTGAGGAAAAGCCTCTGCTTTGATCAGTCAGATGTGACTTTGACAGTAAACACTGCCCTGCCAGACTTGACAATTACCTGCTCTTCTCTCAGTCTCATGCCGCCAAAGTGCCTCACTTATTCTTCAGATAAACTTCTTATATTATCTCTTCTGGATCTTTTCTTATTCAACACTTTTTACTTTTCTCAATTTACTTAAATTTTAATATTTTGGATACAAAAGAGTTGTACATATATATGGGCTATATGTGATATTTTAATATAAACATACAATGTATTATAATCAAATGGGATAATTGGGGTATCCATCATCTCAAGCATCTAACTTTTTGTGTTAGGAACATTTCAATTCCACTCAGTTATTTTGAAAAATACAATAAAATTTTGTTAACTATAGTCACCCTACTGTGCTACCAAACACTAGATCTTATTCCTTCTAACCATATATTTATACCCATTAACCAACCCCTCTTCATCCCCCACTCCCCACTACCCCTCCCAGCCTCTGGTAATCATCATTCTACTCCCTCTCCCACCCCGCTGCCCCCTGCTGCCACTGATAGCATGCTCATGTCCCAGATGGATCCCCACTTCATGTCGGCCCTGTGAGGCATGCAGCCTTCTTCTCTCTGGGATCTGGAAGTAATAAATGACCTCTATTATTGTGTTTTGTTGAGTTGCCTCCTCTGTCTCACCTGACCAATACACTTGAACCTAACTTCTTTCCTAGTCAGAGTTGTCCTAGAGAGTGACTATCTTGGAAAAAGTAAACTGGACACAGATAATACAAAAGCCACAAGGGTATCTGCCAGTATAAACTAGTTTCCTGTGCAAGGAATACCGGGTTGTGGGTCAGACACTTAGTCATTAGGCCATCTGCCAGGATAAAGAAGCATTACTTGAAAGGCACACTGTAAACAGCCATGACCACAGTCCCTGAGTCACATCAGGGCAGGAGTAGAGTTCACTGCTGCTCTCTTCAGAGAGAGATTTCAAGGCCAGGTTAAAAAGAAAAAATATACAACATCAGGTTTTCTGACTCCAGATTTGATATTCTTCTAGGTTCAGTACTCTGTTGACTCTGCATCCTATACATACACCCTTGACTTCCAAATGCTGTCATAGGTCTTGGCTATAGGTGAGGGCTTCCTACAGGAGGGAAGAGGCAGGAAGACAGTGTTTGCAGCCCATGCAGTAGGCATGGTGCTTTAATGTGATGTCACCAGTTCAGACTAAGAATTATTATGAGTCAGCCCCGGGAATCCACCATCAATTATACAGCTGTGGCTGAAGATGTTGTCCATCATGAAGAATCCCGTAATGCAAAGCCAAAATGAGAGAGGGGGAGATGACTTATTTTATATTAAATACAACATTTTTATCCTACCATAAAAATTCAACTCAATCTTTTTATACCCTGATATAGATGATGTCTAGAGAGTTGGGTAACCAATTTTAAAGTAAGAATTTTAAAATAAATTAGAAACTTTATTTTAAAATTCTACATGTCATACAGCACCATTTTTGAAATATATTTTCGATAGTATCTTCATACTTAGATAAAATTGGATTAACTTCCACTATCTTCTTAGATAAAATTGGATTGTTAACTTCCATTATTCTGATGGGCAGAAACATGCCCATCAATTTCAGAATCTTTGAAGAGCCACAGAGAGAGAAGCAATGCAGGATTGGAGCATTAGTTGTATCTATAGTTTTATTCATTTTAAAAGAGAAATTGGTGATAAATATGACACATTTTTAACATATGCTTAATTTGCAGAGTGGGTATGTGAATGTTTATTATATATTTTCTGGCTTAAGTAGCCAGTTTATAGACTTCTCCAGCATCCCCCTGTCCTCATTCTTGATGACTCCAATGTCCTTGTAAATGTCAATCCAACATCCTAAACTTTCCATCTCCTAAACACCTCCTTCCTTTAATCTTGTCACCCACCCCATTCTAACCATCCAGCCTTAGATCTTGTCATCACCCACAATGGCATCACTCCACAATCTCAGTTTCAAAATTGCACTGCCTGCCCCTCACCTCTAATCTGTACAAGTTATTTTCCCTAATGCCTCAACTCTTGCACACCATCTCAGCCTCCAGTATCTTCATCCAACATGACTCATTGACCATGGCTTCCTCACTGTCACCATTGCTAACTTTAGATTTCACACCCCACTTTTGTAATCACTACCTTGCACATAGCCTCCACCTCCTTGCCACACTCTCCTCTGCCAACTTGCCAGACAAAACTCCATCTGGTTAAATTCATCTCTCACTCACTCCACGCCTTGTTCCTAGAGAGCCGAGTGTGACTAGTATGTGTGTTAACTTCTTTACATCTCACAAGGGGAGAAAATTTATCCAGTTTTAACATAGATAAATGTTAAACAGAGTAATAAAATTTACTGTTCAAAGCTAATGAAAGATTTAAGAACAAAAACGCTTACAAGTTGTTGCTTCTAGAGTACACGATTTAGGAAGACTTTGACCCTGTATTTGATACACTTCTGATATGGATTGGGTGTGTGTCCCTGCTTAAATCTCACATCAAATTGAAATCCCCAGTATTGGAGGTGGGACCTGGTGGGCAGTGATTAGATCATGGGAGCAGATTCTTCCTTTGGAGCTGTTCTCCGGATAGTGAGTTATCACAAGCTCCTGCTCCGGCCATGAAAGTAGTGCCTGCTTCACCTTCCGCCATTATTAAAAATGTCCTGAAGCTTCCTCAATCATGCTTCCTGTACAGCCTGAGGAGCCGTAAACCAATTAAACCTCTTTTCTTTATAAATTACCCCCCTCAGGAAGTTATTTATAACAGTGCAAGAATGAATTAATACAATTTCTGTGCTCTGGAAGGAAAGAGCAAACATACACACATTACTACTTTGATAAAGAAAAAGGGTGGGACAGGCCAGAGGGCCTTGAGTGACAAGTGAGGAGGGTGTGCTTCATTCTTAGTTATAAACTCTCCCAGCACAGGCTCACATTGGTTGGCATTGCTGGTCATGCACACAGTTAGCAGCAAAATACTCCAAAACAACAATCATTTACAGGGATAGGAATTGGATGTGGGTGGGGATAGGCAAAGTTCAAAGACAAGAGTAGAGTGAGACTAAATATCAAGACACATCTCATGAGAGATCATGACTGAAACGACTCTGCACTCTCATTTGCCAGCAGATCCCTGCACAGGAAACCACAGGGCTGTTCAGCACTTTGATAAGCACCAGGCTTCCCTTCAACTACTGCAGGCACCTCTCTAGGTCAGAGAAGTGCCCTCTAGCAACTGTCAATGCAGTTTGTCACTGTCTTGAGCACAGATCAGCCTCCTACCTCCAGCAAGGAGAATGAAAGAAATGTTAGAATTTATTGAGCTTATTTCCAAAGCCATTACTATGTTTTTTTCTCTTAGTGAACATTCACATAACTCCACCTTGGTATGGCATATTCAGGGAACAATAGGCACTTCAGCGGGAAAAGACAGGAGACATGATGCTCCCTCCTGGCAACTTTGGGAGCTGGCAGGCTTGACAATGGGAGAGCTGAATGCTCAAAAACAGGACTGTGCCCCCTTATTGCACACTCTCACCATTCTCTTCTTCATCAAACCACACTAATTTGCTGTCATGGTGACAAATCTGATGTTTTCCTTAATTCAAGAGGAAAGCTGGAGCACATGCATTTTTCTCAAGGTTAAAATGCTGTTAATAACCCAGATTTCACCGATTTCATTGCTTTTCAAAAGTTTTCCTTTTTGTATATCTGGCAGTGCCTTGGCATGAAATGCAGGGTCCAAACTGAAATAATTGAAAAGAGTTTAATTAAAGCACTATTTACAAAAATGGACAGGTCAAGCAACTCTTAAGAGAGAGAAAAACTCAAAGGCAATTAATAATTGGGAGTAGATTTACTCAAGGCTGAAGAAATAAGAAGAAGCAACAGCTATCAAGAAGTCAGAGGGCTGTAGCTGTGACTGTAGGTGTAGCTGCAGTTGTAGAAAGGGCTAACAGGAAGGGACCATGTCATGAGGTAAAGGAACACTGCCACTGTCAACTTATAGCCTAGCAGGGAGAGAGCCAGGAGACAGGTGAACAATCCCCATATCCCTCACATCCTGCCCGCCAGTCTCATCAGTGTTCGTCTTTAACGGAACTTTACAAGGAGCCACAGGAAAAGGAGGCCCATTGGTAAGGTACGGAAATGTGTCCTACTGGGTTGTTAATTGTGCTAGAGAAGAATAGCAAATAGACTTTAAGGGTGAGTGGAGAACATCCATCACCTTCTTATATCCATCACACAGTTTGTACTTCTTGGAACTAAAAGAAAGGGTCAAACTCTTATAGAGAGTAGAACTGTGATTACCAGAGGCTAGGGGTTGGGGACAGAAATGGGAAGATGTTGGTCAAAGTGTACAAAGTTTCAGTAAGATGGGATAAATTCTAGAGTTCTATTGTTTTGTAAAAAAAATTCTCAAATTTTCTTACATAAATAATTTATTCATGAGATAATGTCAGTAAAACGTGGGAGTAGGACCCCCAAGCTTACCTTCACAGAAACATCAGAACACAAGCAGAAATTGTCCAAAACGACTTTTCAGAACTCTAGAAACTAGTCAAATATTTATAGCAACCAAGAGAATACTGAATCAAGAAAAAGGAAACATGAAAATGCTAGGAACGCTTTGTGGCTTTTTTACTCATCTGCTCCACATCCTTCCCATCACAGCACAGTTTGAGGTGACAGCAGCCCCTGTTTCATTGTGGCACTTAAGACCCTGTTCCAAAGAGAGCAGGGCAGACTCCATTTGAAAATTAATGTGAATGTGTGATCTAACTTGTGTAGGAGCTACCCAAAGCAAGGAACTCGTCTCTTTCTTACCCATCATTGAACTCAAGCCAAAAAAGCTGCAGGTATTGCTCAAAAATGCTGCAAGGTGAACTAGTAATCCCAGGACATTTGAAGCAAAGGATTGTGGGTCAAGACATGCAATAAATCACCTAAAATCCAGGAGGAAAAGCTGGGGGAACATTCCTTGGGAAATTAGGACTTTCAAAAGCACTCAGGTTTACAGAGAAATTTCGAAAGTCGTGTGCATGCTCAGGGCAAGATTCATGCTCAAAAAACATCTGAGAAGACTTAAGCTTTCAGTTCAGTTTGAATCCATAGGCTCAGTGCAAGTTGTGCCAAAGATTGAAGGAGAACCCAACATAGAGCCAATCTGAAAAAATTAGAAGAGGTGTTCATTTCGCAGGGTTGGGTTGGGAGAGACATTGCTTTCTTTTGTTCCTATTTTGTTGCTTTTTTTAAACCTCCTGCATTCAAGGAAATACGCTGTCATTTAAGATTAGCTGAAGTACAAGCTAAAGGAACAGCAAGACTGTTTATTTTTGCATAGACTATATTCCTTGTGTGTGTTCACTGAACTGCGTTCCTTCACTGAACACACACAGGAATGCAGTCTATGCAAAAATAGGCACTATTCACAATAGCAAAGACTTGGAATCAACCCAAATGTCCATCAGTGACAGACAGACTGGATTAAGAAAATGTGGCACATATACACCATGGAATACTATGCAGCCATAAAAAAGGATGAGTTTGTGTCCTTTGTAGGGACATGGATGCAGCTGGAAACCATCATTCTCAGCAAACTATCGCAAGAACAGAAAACCAAACACTGCATGTTCTCACTCATAAGTGGGAACTGAACAATGAGATCACTTGGACTTGGGAAGGGGAACATCATACACTGGGGCCTATCATGGGGAGGGGGGAGAGAGGAGGGATTGCATTGGGAGTTATACCTGATGTAAATGACAAGTTGATGGGTGCTGACAAGTTGATGGGTGCAGCATGCCAACATGGCACAAGTATACATATGTAACAAACCTGCACGTTATGCACATGTACCCTAGAGCTTAAAGTATAATAATAATTAAAAAAAGGAAAAAAATTATCAAATGAATGACATCCTTCAAAATAAAGAAGCCCAGTAAACTATGAGAAGAATCATCTTTTCCTCAAGTACCTCAATTACTCGAATGCCCTGATTTCAGCATTTGGCAACCATTAGAATAACAGTTTAATTCAGGCAAGAAAAGAAAAATCAACGCATGTTAAAACTAGTGGGTTGAAATCGGGGTGAGGAATGGTATTTATTATAATCTCAAAATACTTCCTCACAAAATTCTTACTACTTACAAAGTAGGGGTGGATGGAAATAACAATAGTGGAGAAACATGGCAGATACCATTTTGATAAACTGATGACGTTAATGCCACGGATGGTGGGATGAATTCACGTCATGTAGCATGCAATGAGAACACAGCATCATTTTTGTGGTATTCTAGCCAAAATGTATAACCCAGGTCTAATCTTGAGGAAATACTGGACAAAACCAAATTGAGGGACATTCTACAAAAAGACTGGCCTATAATTTTCAACAAAATATCAAGGTCATGAAAATTAAGGAAACGCTGACGAGCTGCTGCAGATTGAAGACCACCATGGGGACATAAAAAGTAAATGCAACATGTGATTCTGGACTTGATCTTTAAGTTATAAAGGACATTCTTGAAATCTGAATGGAGTTTCCAAGAGAAAGGTGTACAAGATTTCTTAGAACTATTCTTGTAACTTTTCTGTAACTTTGAAATTGTTTCAAAACAAAAAAGTTTAAAATAATCTACATTTTATTTTGGAGAAAGAAAAGCTAAGTCCACTTAAGCAAAGGCCCTGAAATACCATTGTGTGTATAATGATGATTCCTCCAGTCCTTCCCTGAAGAGACCTATTGCCAGTATTTTGGTAATTATAGTGCCAGTATTTGGGTAAAGCATAATACCTAGATCTAATAAGGGCTGTTATTTCTGAGCTGACACAGAAACCTAGGTACAAAAAGCACCATCATCACCCCATTAGTGAAGTGGCACATGGAATCAAGAAACATATGGAGTCTTGGGCCAGGTCTGTCTGAGCCCACTGGGTCCACAAATCAACTAGTGGTCATCTCTCCGGTTCTGAAATGTATCATTGGTATGGACTGACTTAGCAGTCAGCAAAAGCTTCATATTGGTTCCTTGACTATGAAATGAAAACTACTATAGTGTGAAAGACTAAGTGGAAGCCCCTGAAATTATACCCTCTTCTGTTCAAAGTAGTAAAAAATAACATTGCATTCCAGGGGTAGTGACTGCGATTGGTACTACCTGCAACAATTTAAATGATGCACCAGTTGTTGTTTCAATGACATGCCATTTTCACTGGTCTGATTCTTGTAAAAAGCAAATGGATATTGCAGATGACAGTAGTCTATTGACAACTACCAAATCATAGTAACGACCACAGCTGCTGTGCCACATCTGGCATCTTTGCTAAAACATAGCAACATGACCTTGGGTGTATGGTATTGCTTTTGATCTGGCAAATGTATTACTTAAAAATACATTAGGAAGGAGCTTCAGAAGGAGTTTACTTCAGTTTACTTTTACTGTGAGGTCTTCTTCGAAGTAAAAGACAAGATATGGTACCTTGTATCCCCTACCACCAAGAAAAAAACTCAAGGTTTGGTCAGTCTCTTTGGAGTTTGAAGGCAGAATAGTTCACAATGAAAAATGCTGAGATGACTCATCTATCAAGTGATGTGAAAGGATGCCAGTTTTGAGGGGAACCTGAAGCAAGAAAAAGGCCCTGTAGCAGGTTTGGTCTGCAGAACGAGCAACTCTCACTTAAGCCACATGACCCAAAGATCCTATGGTACTAGAGGCATCTGGGGTAGAAAAAGAAGTTATATGGAGTCTTGTAAATGCCTGGCAGGAACGCAAAATGGTACAACCACTGTGGAAATGTTTGTTAGTTCTTCAAAACACCAGAGTTACCATATGACCCAGCAATTTCACACCTAAGCAGATACTCATGAGAAATATCTGAAATATGAAAATACATGTCTACGTAAAAACTTGTGAAGAATTGTTCATAGCAACATTATCCATAATAGACAAAACTGGAAGCAACCTGAATATATATTAATGGATAAACAAAATATGGATAAAAATGAGGTACTAATACATGCTACAACATAAATAAATCTTGAGAGCATTTTGCTCAGTGAAAGATAACAGACACCACATGTTACATGATTCAAATTCTATGAAATGCCCAGAGTAGACAAATCCATAGGGACAGAAAGTAAATTAGTGGTTGCTTGATACTGAGGCAGAACAAGGAGAAGAGAAGCAGGTATTGGAAATAATTGCTTAAGGGGACAAAGATTCTTTCTAGAATGATGAAAATGTTCTAAAATTAACGTGTGATGATGTTTGCACAGCTCCATGAATATCTTAAGAACCACTAAACTGTGCTCTTTGTATCACAGTAATACCCACTAGAGAGCATCCACTGCAGAAGAGGCAGGAAACAATCACATGAATAGAATCCAGTAGATGTCAGCTAGATGCTGTCAGTGCCCCCTTCCCCAGGGATTCCCTTTTTCCTGTTTGGTACAGTTACCCCCAGCTGCCAACTGAATTCCTGCTAACTGCTCATGCTTGTAACCTCGCCAGTGAATTGTCCCTGGATGGTTGGAGAGATCTCACAGTTCACATTACCTCCAACCCAGGCTGACTAGAGCCAAAACTGACCAATATGTGGAGTGTAGAGAAGCCCAGCTCACCTGACTCAAGCTGGACAAATCTACAGTGCAGTCTATGCTCCAGGGCCTCCCAGGAGCATAGCTGAAGCTAGACTTTTCTGAAATCATATTCCTGCCCAGTTTTTGTCCCCTTCCCTGTCCTCCTTTCCCCACTCCCTTACAGGCTTCCCCTGAGGGCACTCCGTAACAAGTCACATGCGTATGAATCCTCACCTTGGATTCTACTTCTGGAGAAGCTGATCTGAAATTACAAAAGTGATCTCAACATCGACATTGACACAAAGTTTAAGTGAAGTTTGAATTGAAGTAATGAACATTTGAAGGTCTTCCTCTCAACCAGTGGTTCCCAGATCTACCTGTGATGGAAATCACATAGGTTTTTTAAATGCCATTTCCCAGGTCCTATCTTAGATCTCCTTAACCAAAACTCCAGAAGTGTGACTTAGGAGTCTTTTTTTCAAGTTCTGGTATTTCTGATGATCAAGGTTTTGGAATCCATTGGTTTAGACAAGTCATATTGACTGGTTTAGATATACCTCTATATGAACCTGTAGGGTGTACAAAAAGAAAATTTGAGGTCCCTGCCAATATTACTAGTCTATAATTCAGTTATCTATTCATCACAAATTAGTATTTCTTACCTGAAACAATTGATCTTCATTGTAAACCAATCTTAGAATAATGATTAATTACAAATATGTGTTTTTTCCGAAATTCTAAAAAGTTTTCTGCATATTTAGTTTTCTGCATATTTAGCATCTTTAGTTGATTACATTTTATAAAATGGCGGTAACTTTTTAGTACAAAGATATATGTGGTACCGCCTTAATCAGAATAGACTAAGTTATGCTGTGGCAAAAACCAACACCAAAATCTCGGTGACTTAACACAGCAAATGTTTATTTCCTATTCATACAAAATATAAAGCATATCTGGGAACCTCTCCAGGGCAGCTGTCCTTCAGGTTCACTGCTTAGAAGTGCAAGCAGCTTCTATCTTGAGGTATATTCATCTCAATAGGAGGCTTCAAGTCTACTGTTTCTAGAAAGATTTGCACTGGAAATTAAATGCTGTGGCCCTGCGGCAAATTTGATTACTTCTATTGATCATGCAGGCCACGCCTATTGACAAAAATTAGTCATATTACATTTCCTTCCTCCAAAAGTGCAAGAGCAAGGAAGGATAATTCTACTGCATGCCCCAAATGAAAGGATGACTTCATACTGGGTAGACTAGCAATGTCAGTAGTTATTAAATACAATGTGGAAGATTCACGAAAGTAGAAAAAAGGTAAATGTATATATACATGCACACACACCCATCACCACTGCTGTTGGTATTTGGTTTATTTCCTTTGAATCTTTGAAAATACAAGTTCTTTTAAATGTTTCTTTTTCAGTTATGCATTCTCACTGTAGAACATCTTTAAATACATCAATGTACACCAAAGAAAATTAAAAATCCTTGCAATCTCACCTCCAAAAGATAACCACATATGATTTTCAATCAAAAGTGGAATCACACTATTTACACTTATATGTAATCACACTAAATACACTTATGATGCTTGTTCTTATCAATATTTAATAAGATTAATTTTTACTTCCAATTTGCTAATGACCACTGTGATTTCATACAAGGCACTTCCCTCTGGGTCTAAGTTACTCCATCTCTGAAAGAAAGACACAGAAGTCATCTCTAAGATGTCTTTCAGGTGATTTGTGAATATATACAACATCTGATGCCTGTACATGTTCTTCTCTCACTCTCCTGTCTTTCACAAGCTACACTTTGGACCATTTGTACCTTGGAAAATACAGACTTTGAATTAACCTCTCTCCCGATTCTGATTCCACTTTCAGGACCCAGAACAGCTCCCAGTGGTCGGGTTTCTACCTGTCAACGTACTGTCCAGAGGCCTCTATTGCTTTCAACTGTGAGGTGCAAATATCCTTAGGTCCCTGAATCCCTGGCCAAAATCACTGTTAAATATTTGTGCCAAAGTTTCTATATAATTTTTATTAAAATTCTTACAAATTTTTACCATGATTACTTGGAACTGATGAATCTTGGAATCTCTGGATAGAAAAGAACATTGGAGGTTATTTCCCCCAATAAAATCTAAGCTCCTAAAACAAGGACTCTGTTTTATTCACAAGTCACCTAGGAAAATTTCTGGAACATAGCAGGTACTCAGTAATTATTTACACATTTGAATCTAATCTTATCCCTATGTTTTCCAGCATTCTCAAGAAGGACTCTGAACATCTGCTTCTACATCTCCAGAAACTGAGAGCTGATAATCTCCCAAAACAGCCTACTCCATTGTTTCATTGAGAGATAGGCAGAAGAGGGTGGTGTTGAGCTCCCTATACCCCCTAACCCTGCTAAGTCAAGAACCTGGGTGGGGGGGGGGCAGAAGTGTGCCATGACGAATGGGCAAAATTTATCTCTGAAAGAGAAAATACAAACTCAGACACAATAGCCTTCTCATTGGTAGACTGTATTTTACTTTATAAGACATGCATGTACATTTTATCCTACCTAGAGGGTTAGGCCAAGACAGAGTTTGTTAAATGGCAGAGACATTTTTGTAATTTTTACGTAGGTTACCAGGGAGTGAACATGTTGCTTAAATCATCACTTCATCATCCCTGAGGCTGAGCACCTGAAGAATCTGAAGGTGATTCTAGACTTGAAGAATAAATAATCAAAGACATTTAGGTCTTGTCATTAGCCCTTTCTACAACACAGGAAGTAACTTAAAAGAAGTATTACCAAGCAAAGCTGATACTTAGGGAACATCACATACAGTGAGAAACATAGAAAGAAAGCCCCTCTTTTACCATTTATTAGATAGCCAGCAGAGAGTCAGAGGAGAGAAAGCCAAAGACCTAGAGTTGCATATCATGGCTACCAGGTAAAGGGGTCCCAGGACCTGGCTTACCTGGATTCCGAGTTGTAGAGAAGTTACCCTGCGGTGCTACTTCACTCTCTAAATCTGGCAGTTTCCTTATAAAATGTTAGGGCTAGAAGGAGTTGCAAGAGCATCCAGCCATTCCTGCTTTTCTTCTGTTTTACACAGTGGGAAATTAAGACCCAGAGAAAAATGAATTACTTGCCCAAGGTCAAATGACTATCTAGTGGCAGAGCCAAAATTAAAACCAAGGAGATTATTTTACTGAGTATTTGTTTGTCTGCTTGAGAGTTGTCTTCAGAAGTGAACTTTTTGGATTTAAGACAACTTAAGCTACTGGTGACTAAGACTTGTCTTTGTAGAAAAGGTTGGTATCTTTGAGGGAGAAAGAGAGAGAGAAGGGGGAAGGGAGGCGGGAAGTAAAATAAGAGATTTCTGATGGTCTTGTTTCCAGGCAGCCTCTGTTGCTGTTCTGTCTTCTTAGCAACTGCAGCTATGCTGCATTGTTTGAAGTATTCATGTTATTCAAAGATTAACAATAAATGCCCCACCAAACAAGAGGAAATTTTCTTTCAAGGACTGAAATAAATCATAATTATAGGATAAAAGAGTCAAGGGTGAGCAATCCCTCAAAAACCATCTGCAGAACAATTAAGTATTGTCAACACCAGAACTCATTTCTTAAGACTAGGAGAGCCCTGGAAGCCAGAACTAGAAGAGGCCTTGGAATCATCACGTTCATATTCCTCACTTTGCAAATGAGAAATGCATGGTTCAGAGGGGAAGGTATAGGATCATAACTCAAATGCTTACAGGTTCCAGGTAAATGAAGCAAGCTGAGGCCAAGTAAGAGATACTTTAGATATGTTACAGGAAATGTGTGACTTTCGCCTTTAAGAAAAAGAACTGAGCAAACATTGATAAATGGCAAACAACACATGCCCTTAGTAATGGGGATGAGAGCAAGGACTGTGGCAACCTGGACATACCCTGCCTCAAGGAGGCAACTGCTCTCCATCTTCACTGTCATGTAGGGGTATGAGCCTGAGGTTGCCAAATATCCTGTTTTTAAAAATATGAAATGCCCCAAAGTTTTAAAATTACAAAAACTAATTTGAATTAATTGCAGGCCAAACAGAACCCAACTGGAGTCTGAATTCAGCCTCAGGTTTCTGGTTTGTGCCTTCTAGCCTAAAAGACAGTGGGATGGTTAGGAAGGGAACAGCTGGGAAGCCCTGAGCTTTGGTTTCAGTTCAGTCATCCACTTGGTTTGTGACCTTCCAGAAATCATTTCTTATACATTTTTAAAATATACACTTAAAACTACACACTTAAAAAATAGAGTTGTAACCTGTGTTCACTTCCATGAATAAAAAGCCTAAGGCGCCCTGAAGGGACATGATTAGGTTGTGGTCTTCCTCCATATTCTTATGAGGCCAATTAGGGCTGGAAGGACTAAGAAACCATGTGATAGATGCAGTCAGTCCTTGCTGTCCAGAGGTTTCTACTTTCTGCCACTCAGGTCATCCTGTACTGTGCCAGTACTGGGCAGTCTGAATGAACTGGGGTCCTTTTAAAGGTAGGAAGGGTGTGCTGAGTTACAGGATTTGTTTTCCAATGTTATTCTTCTATCTCTTGTGTGTTCCATATTTGAAGAGATTTTTTTTTCCTTGCTACTTCCAAAATTTGCCTACTCTACTTTACTAAAAATATATGTGCGAGTTGCTATTTTTCAATCCCCAAGAGTAAAACTTTCATTGTTTATTTTCCTTCTATGTGATACAGCAGAATGGGTAAAGGGTGAGGACTGTGATACAGACCTGTAGGCTCAAATCCAGTCACTACCAATTTGGAGTGAGAACTGGAACAAATTATCCAATATCCTTGTTTCTCTGTTTTCTCATATGAAGGAGAGAAATAATAATAGTACTTACTTCACATGACTAATTAGAGGATTAAAAGAGGTACTGTCAACTAACTCCTCAACCAACTGCTGCTGACACCCAGTTGACGGTCCTTGCTTTACTTCTGAAATGTATATGAGCATCTCTCTCTTCACCCAAAGTTGTGGGTAAAATGGCAGTCAGCAGTATTGTAAAGTTTCTTCCCTGATCCAACTACGTGCTGCTTTACAAGAGAATTACTTTAGCTTTAAATACACACAAAGACTGAAATTAAAGGAATGGAACATGATATTCCACTAAAATGGGAAACAAGACAGTACAGGTAGCTGTATTTATATTAGACAAAATATAGATTGTCACAAATTGCCATAAGAGATGAAGTTTATTATATATAATGATAAAGAGGTCAATACATCAAGATGATGTAACAATTGTAAATATATATGCACCCAACATAGGAACACTGTTAATAGAACAGAAGGAAAAACCAGAAAGCAATATAGTAGGGAACTTCAATACCCCAGGTTCAATAATGGATAGATCATCCAGATAGAAAAATCAATAAGGAAATAGCAGACTTGAATAATGCTATAGACCAAATGGTCCTAGGAAAGATATACAGAACATTCTATCCCAAAGCAGCCAAGCTCACATGGACCATCCTCCAGGATACATCATGTGGCAGGCTGTCAAAATTGTCTTAACAAATTGAATGAGATCATATCAAATATCATTTCTGACCACAATTGTATGAAGCAAGAGATCAAAGAGAGGATGAAAATTGGAAAATTCGGGGGGCGGAGCAAGATGGCCGAATAGGAACAGCTTCAGTCTCCATCTCCCAGCGCGAGCGACACAGAAGACCGGCGATTTCTGCATTTTCAACTGAGGTACTGGGGTCATCTCACTCGGGAGTGCCGGACAATCGGTGCTGGTCAGCTGCTGCAGCCCGACCAGCGAGAGCTGAAGCAGGGCGAGGCATCGCCTCACCTGGGAAGCGCGAGGGGGAAGGGAGTCCCTTTTCCTAGCCAGGGGAACTGAGACACACAACACCTGGAAAATCGGGTAACTCCCACCCCAATACTGCGCTGTAACACCGGCACACCGGAGATTATATCCCACACCTGGCCGGGAGGGTCCCACGCCCACGGAGCCTCCCTCCCTGCTAACACAGCAGTCTGCCGCAATCTAACCGCAAGGCAGCAGCGAGGCTGGGGGAGGGGCGCCCGCCATCGCTGAGGCTTAAGTAGGTAAATAAAGCCGCTGGGAAGCTCGAACTGGGTGGAGCTCACAGCAGCTCAAGGAAACCTGCCTGTCTCTGTAGACTGCGCCTCTGGGGACAGGGCTCAGCTAAAGGAGCAGAAGCCTGTGAAATGCGAACGACTCTGTCTGACAGCTTTGAAGAGAGCAGTGGATCTCCCAACACGGAGGTTGAGATCTGAGAAGGGGCAGTCTGCCTGCTCAAGTGGGTCACTGACCCCTGAGTAGCCTAACTGGGAGACATCCCCCACTAGGGGCAGTCTGACACCCCACACCTCACAGGGTGGAGTACACCCCTGAGAGGAAGCTTCCAAAGCAAGAATCAGACAGGTGCACTCGCTGTTCAGCAATATTCTATCTTCTGCAACCTCTGCTGCTGATACCCAGGCAAACAGGGTCTGGAGTGGACCTCAAGCAATCTCCAACAGACCTATAGCTGAGGGTCCTGACTGTCAGAAGGAAAACTATCAAACAGGAAGGACACCTATACCAAAACCCCATCAGTACGTCACCATCATCAAAGACCAGAGACAGATAAAACCACAAAGATGGGGAAAAAGCAGGGCAGAAAAGCTGGAAATTCAAAAAATAAGAGCGCATCTCCTCCTGCAAAGGAGCACAGCCCATCGCCAGCAACGGATCAAAGCTGGTCAGAGAACGATTTTTATGAGATGAGAGAAGAAGGCTTCAGTCCATCAAACCTCTCAGAGCTAAAGGAGGAATTACGTACCCAGCGCAAAGAAACTAAAAATCTTGGAAAAAAAGTGGAAGAATTGACAGCTAGACTAATTAATGCAGAGAAGGTCATAAACGAAATGACAGAGATGAAAACCATGACACGAGAAATACGTGACAAATGCACAAGCTTCAGTAACCGACTCGATCAACTGGAAGAAAGAGTATCAGCGATGGAGGATCAAATGAATGAAATGAAGCGAGAAGAGAAACCAAAAGAAAAAAGAAGAAAAAGAAATGAAGAAAGCCTGCAAGAAGTATGGGATTATGTCAAAAGACCAAATCTACGTCTGATTGGGGTGCCTGAAAGTGAGGGGGAAAATGGAACCAAATTGGAAAACACTCTACAGGATATCATCCAGGAGAACTTCCCCAACCTAGCAGGCCAGGCCAACATTCAAATTCAGGAAATACAGAGAACGCCACAAAGATACTCCTCCAGAAGAGCAACTCCAAGACACATAATTGCCAGATTCACCAAAGTTGAAATGAAGGAAAAAATCTTAAGGGCAGCCAGAGAGAAAGGTCGGGTTACCCACAAAGGGAAGCCCATCAGACTGACAGCAGATCTCTCGGCAGAAACTCTCCAAGCCAGAAGAGAGTGGGGGCCAATATTCAACGTTCTTAAAGAAAAGAATTTTAAACCCAGAATTTCATATCCAGCCAAACTAAGTTTCATAAGTGAAGGAGAAATAAAATTCTTTACAGATAAGCAAATGCTTAGAGATTTTGTCACCACCAGGCCTGCCTTACAAGAGACCCTGAAGGAAGCCCTAAACATGGAAAGGAACAACCGGTACCAGCCATTGCAAAAACATGCCAAAATGTAAAGACCATCGAGCCTAGGAAGAAACTGCATCAACTAATGAGCAAAATAACCAGTTAATATCATAATGGCAGGATCAAGTTCACACATAACAATATTAACCTTAAATGTAAATGGACTAAATGCTCCAATTAAAAGACACAGACTGGCAAACTGGATAAAGAGTCAAGACCCATCAGTCTGCTGTCTTCAGGAGACCCATCTCACATGCAGAGACATACATAGGCTCAAAATAAAAGGATGGAGGAAGATCTACCAAGCAAATGGAGAACAAAAAAAAGCAGGGGTTGCAATCCTAGTCTCTGATAAAACAGACTTTAAACCATCAAAGATCAAAAGAGACAAAGAAGGCCATTACATAATGGTAAAGGGATCAATTCAACAGGAAGAGCTAACTATCCTAAATATATATGCACCCAATACAGGAGCACCCAGATTCATAAAGCAAGTCCTTAGAGACTTACAAAGAGACTTAGACTCCCATACAATAATAATGGGAGACTTCAACACTCCACTGTCAACATTAGACAGATCAACGAGACAGAAAGTTAACAAGGATATCCAGGAATTGAACTCATCTCTGCACCAAGCGGACCTAATAGACATCTATAGAACTCTCCACCCCAAGTCAACAGAATATACATTCTTCTCAGCACCACATCACACTTATTCCAAAATTGACCACATAATTGGAAGTAAAGCACTCCTCAGCAAATGTAAAAGAACAGAAATTATAACAAACTGTCTCTCTGACCACAGTGCAATCAAACTAGAACTCAGGACTAAGAAATTCAATCAAAACCGCTCAACTACATGGAAACTGAACAACCTGCTCCTGAATGACTACTGGGTACATAACGAAATGAAAGCAGAAATAAAGATGTTCTTTGAATCCAATGAGAACAAAGATACAACATACCAGAATCTCTGGGACACATTTAAAGCAGTATGTAGAGGGAAATTTATAGCACTAAGTGCCCACAAGAGAAAGCAGGAAAGATCTAAAATTGACACTCTAACATCACAATTAAAAGAACTAGAGAGGCAAGAGCAAACACATTCAAAAGCTAGCAGAAGGCAAGAAATAACTAAGATCAGAGCAGAACTGAAGGAGATAGAGACACAAAAAACCCTCCAAAAAATCAATGAATCCAGGAGTTGGTTTTTTGAAAAGATCAACAAAATTGACAGACCGCTAGCAAGATTAATAAAGAAGAAAAGAGAGAGGAATCAAATAGACGCAATAAAAAATGATAAAGGGGATATCACCACCGACCCCACAGAAATACAAACTACCATCAGAGAATACTATAAACACCTCTACGCAAATCAACTAGAAAATCTAGAAGAAATGGATAATTTCCTGGACACGTACACTCTTCCAAGACTAAACCAGGAAGAAGTTGAATCCCTGAATAGACCAATAGCAGCCTCTGAAATTGAGGCAACAATTAATAGCCTGCCCACCAAAAAAAGCCCAGGACCAGATGGATTCACAGCTGAATTCTACCAGAGGTACAAGGAGGAGCTGGTACCATTCCTTCTGAAACTATTCCAATCAATAGAAAAAGAGGGAATCCTCCCTAACTCATTTTATGAGGCCAGCATCATCCTGATACCAAAGCCTGGCAGAGACACAACAAAAAAAGAGAATTTTAGACCAATCTCCCTGATGAACATCGATGCAAAAATCCTCAATAAAATCCTGGCAAACCGGATTCAGCAGCACATCAAAAAGCTTATCCACCATGATCAAGTGGGCTTCATCCCTGGGAT